>NW_010425278.1:0-7302 GCF_000710305.1 Buceros rhinoceros silvestris
GGTTCCACCATGTTGGACCCAGGACACTCAGAATGAAATGCTAGAAATTAGAAATCTCAGGAAAAAACCCCAGTTAAGCTTAATTTGGTTCAAGACTACTGAAAAATTTCATTTCTGCTTCTTTTGTTTAGACTTAGAACTTTAGTATTTTCTCTCATATGTACAGTTACATATTGTACATAATTACATTGTAGTTTATATTATGCTATTAATGCAAAGTTTCCTGAATGAAAATGTTATTGTGAAGAAATTTTGGATTTTGTTTGGAGGAAATACAGTTTCCGTATTTTATGTAAAATTTTTAGGTTATAATTTATCTTTTTTACATGGAGGGCACTACACTAGAATGCTTTGGACTAGGTTCACAATTTTTTTGCCAATGATAACCATTTTAATCTCAGGAACAGGAGAGGAAAGTGCGTTCCCCTCAGAGCACCTGTGGTAACAATCAGCAGTGCAGAATTCGGTTTTTAGTGTTCTTCCAGTTCTATAGAACTAATAGAGCTAATAGATTCAAAAAATCTGCATTTCAACACCTACATTACTGATATTCTATCTACCAAGTTCTCTAGGCTTTCCTTATAACTGGTACCATTTAAGATGATTGCCTCTCTCTACTGAGGGTAACTGGAGTCTAATGATTCGGAGTGATGTAAAAGTCTGAAGTGAGTTCATATAAATGCTACATGGCATGAGCAAACTGTGCACCAATGCCATTATCTTTTCTTTGTTTCTGTAAATCATTGGTTCCAAAAAGCAATAGAAGTTTAGGAAATGTATATGTTTTGCTAAAAACAAGCAAATAAACTTTCATGCTAACAGATGGCTATGGTGGAATCTGAATCAGGACTGGACACAGGCTTCAGGACAAATTCAGGACCTTCAATCCATCACCTGGCTAATCTGTCTTCATATCCTGCCACAGTTAAGGGAGTATTAAGAGCTAAAAACATTGATGTTCTCATCTCTAGCCAATGCGTAATTCACAAATGCATTCACAGATTTACTTATTTTTTAAAGAAACAAGCAATTATATCATTAGATGGTTTATAACGAAAAGCCCAAACAAAAACAAAAACCATGAAAAAGATATCAGTACTTATGTATGATATAGTATTGTACAAAAAGCAGATAATATATATAATATCTGCTATTAATTGTCTATCTAAGGATTACACTGTATCTGGGAAAAAAAATAGATGAAAACCACAGAGGTAAAAGAGAGGAGAGAACAGAAGTTCTAAATTCAGAAAGAAAGAAACAGCAAGGTAACAGAACATCTGTCTCTTACCTGAGTGAAGATTAGTCATCACTTATCACACTTTGTCTTGCCAGTGTTTCATAAGAATCATGGATAAGGTGAGGTAATTCACATGTTGCCAGAAAAGTAGCAGCATGTCCCTGAGTTTTAGGGTCATCTAGTGAAACCAAAATACTCATAACTAGGTGTTTAAGGAGAGGCATCTTGACCCGATTTTGTCATCTATAAATATTGAAGTGTCTGAGCTGGAATAACATGGGACAGAATTTGCACGCAATAGAAGTTGCAGCTGCTATTTCCCTAATTCCACCTGGATACTTACGGGAGGGTCTGTCAGGTTTCAGTCAATGAAGGCTCTACAGTGGCTTTGCTTAGGGGAAAAGATCAGGATGTGCTGTTAAAGACTTGCATGTTATGACCTAAATACGTCTAATGTCAACTAGAAACACAAAGATTTCCAACACAAAAAATTATAAAAGGCATTTTTAAAAATACTTTTTTAAAAATTGTGATATACAGTAACAAACATAAGTATTATTAATTAAAGGAATTTTAAAAAAATGTATTAAAGAATTTTGATGACAGATTCAACATTCAGTATTCACCATACGTGCAAGGTACTGTATGTTATTGGGACAGAAAAAACGAAGCAAATGAAAACTTTGGGCAGAAGGACTATACAAAACTCCTTGTGATTAAGAATTTTCACTCCAGCTGGCTGCACATCTTGCAACAAGATCTGATTGTATTGTAATATTTTTAGAAACATAACCACAGTTCATCCTTCCTACCTGTAGAGCCAGCTCTTAGTCTCCATCTACTGCTGAACTTGTTTCACTGTTACTCACACCATTGTTAAAGTGCATGCTAAAAATTGTAGATTATTTCTGTTCACTGCACACTACATTGTTTTACCATGGATAATGTTTTATTTATAAGGAAAATAAATTGTCAGAGTTAAAAAACACAGTGCATTTTGTTCTAGGCAACACATTGCTTTTATCACACAAATAATTTATTGGTTCTGCTCCCAGTTGAGTTCTGTGCTGACCTTTCCAGGTATACTGAATACTGGTGCATAATTCGTCTTGTTGGAAAAATGTATTTATTTTGGCCATTAATACATGCTGTCATAACCTTTGTGTTGAGTAGCACTTTTTTTTTAAGTCTGAGACATAGTGTTACAGAGGGAGGTACAGAAATGAAAACTTCTTATCTTAATGCCTTTGCATTCTGAGGAAGAGAGACAGATTTGGATCTGAACCTATCGCATAATCTCTGGCAATGGAGGGGAGCCAAAACTAGAACAGCCCTGCTTCCTGGTATCAGGGCAGGCACAACCCCATTCCAGTTCAAAACCAGCCTCTGTGAGTTGTCAGCCCAAAACGTCTTCAGAACAGCTTGTTGCATTTTTGGAACACTAAATGTGAATTTAGTATCACCATCGTATGCAACTAGATCAGCCAACACATGACCACATCTCTAGGTGAATATTTGCTTTGCAAGTTCTACAAAAGAAGGGTCTACAGACTGTATGTAAGAATGAAGCCTCACAGAATATTTTTATAGTTTTAAAACAGAATGTGTGTTTTAGCAACGTAAAGGTAATGGGAATTCATGCCATGAAACAAAACTCACAGGTTACAGGTTATCAAAAACCATTTGTTTGATCTTAAATGCTAGTGGAATGTGGTCTTGTTAAAAAAAAAAGAAGGTGGAAAAACCCTGAAATTACCTTTTCCTTCATCTCACTTTACAATGAATAGCACATTTTGCAAAATAAAGAGACAATAAAGATGTCCAAGGACTAAAGCCAAGCTAGAGTAGTGAAACCATTTAGAGTAATGAAATACATTTTGTCTATAATGCACACAAAGTTTCATGCAGATACTAGATGAAAAACCCTGAAACTACCTTTTCCTTCATCTCACTTTACAATGAATAGCGTAGTGAAACCATTTAGAGTAATGAAATACATTTTGTCTATAATGCACACAAAGTTTCATGCAGATACTAGATTTGAAGTGCTACATTTGTATATTGTTAAATATACGTCTAATAAGTCATTTTGAAATAACCAGATAAAATTTTATCTTCTGAATATTCTGAAATTTGTATGATAAAAAATGGTTCATTATAATAACTATGGGAAGAGAGTGTTCAAGACTGTGCCTTATACTTTTGGATGAAACGAATCTCTGAAAATAAAGATGCATCTGGGGATTTTTTTACCAACATCAATCACTTAGTATGTGGTGTTTAATTCTCGTAGTTTTCAAAGTTCTTCTACAGACTGCTCAAAATCTGGCCTCATGTTTGGCATTTGCCCCATTCAAGCAGTGTTGCTGAATGTATTTATTAGTTTGTTGGATTTTTTTAAGGAGAGGGAGAAAAATGTTCTCAAAGCAGAAGAATGCCCAGGGTTGGAAGATGAACAGTGACTTGCAAACATTTCCCACTTCAACAGCTGCTCCAGGAGTTTAATGTCACTTTGTGTTTCAGTGACTTCGATGCACCTTCTGTTTAGACAGCTGCCTGAGTCCATGTTCATATACACACAGAAAAGGAAATCCTCTAATACAATGTGGTATCTGTAAAAAAGGCAAGAGTTGTAATAGGTCTACCTCTGCAATTCTTCTGTAATTCATTTGGATAGTTTCTGTTCTGTCATTTCCTTCTTGAGATTTGAAGAATGAACAATGTTTACATCTATATGTACTCATGTTAATTTTGTCAACTTATGATATAGATGGCAGGAAAAATAGTTTCATCAAATTTTTTAATAATTTTTTTTATTAAAATGAGGATAAAACCCGAGACATTTCCCCCAAAAAACTCAGCAAAAGATGTGAAAATGTTATGAGAAATATCTTAGTGCCAGTATTTCTCCTGCTCTCTCTCTCTAGCCCATTTATTTAATATTTATTATTTAACAGTAATATTTAATTATTTATATGAAGTGGAATAGCATCAACAAGAAAAGCTGGGGAAAAAAAGAAGGCTGACGTTGTAGAGCAGTTTTTATTATATTTGCCCATGATGTGGAAGATGGAAGTGTGAGTTTGTATTCCAAAACAGGGAAAGCAAGGCTTGAAGATGGTTTGTTCCTATCAGAAAAATAACCTATTCTGTGACACAGACTCTCTAGCTCTATTTCCCTTTCTAATGTTTCAGGGGATGGTAGTAAAATCCACTGCTAATATTTTTTTAAATAAAAATGTCATGTCAAGAGAATGGAGATGATTCCCTTTGGCCTGGAACATCAGCTTAGGTATAGGCATTTCAGTGAGGTGGTACAGGACATTGACTTTTGATATATACATTCACTACGAAATCAGTGGAGAATTTTAATGGCTTTCAAAGGGCAGTGGGGAAAGCCTACAGACTATATTGGGAGATGACTTGAGTGCAGAAAACACAGAGGTGACTTTGAATATCTGCTTCTCTGTAGAGCAGGTTACCTCAGAACTGCAAGTTCCAGACTGAAGATTTCTGTTATTTCCAGCTTGATGGTGCATGGACTTTTAGAAAGAAAGATGTTGAAGAGGAGGCAGACCTTGGCACACACCTCTCCAATTCCTTTCTGGCCTATTGAGATACAAAACCCACGCTACAAACTTTCTGGTAGGATAGTCTGGCCTGGGAAACTGAGACAAGAAGAGACAATAAGAAGCTGCCACTCTCAATTAATGCTGAGACACCCAGAGAAAGAAACTCTGAAATTTGAAATGGTTTCGAGTACCGCAGAGAAAAATCCATCTGCTGAAAGGCTATCAGGCTAAAGAAACTTTTCAGTCATTCTGACAGCGCTGCCTGCTAGAATAACTACCCCTGTTTCCAGAAAGATGCAGCAGAGTGGGTAGGAGATTCCTGTGAACTAGACTGGCCTGTGGTGAACTGTGCTGTGTTAGACAAGCAGGGACTAGAGTCTAAGCTCTGCCCTCTAGCAGATGAATAGCTAACAGCCAGGCTCTGCAAGCTCTGCAATCTCCATTCCTCTCTAGAAATCAGGGCGTTCAGTACTCTTCTGATCTCTCACAGCCTCTTGGTGCTTCATGGTCATGACATGCATGACCTGAAATTATTCATGCCTGAAGTGTGGATGGGCATGTGTGTTTTCAACATTTATTCAGCAACAGGGTCATGCAATACAGAGCTAAGAAGGCCCATTTGTTTCCAGCTGCATCCAGCATTCTCTACATTTGAAAATAAGATTTACCTCATTCTTTTCTTTAGTTCTATGGCTTTCATTCATGATTCTTTGTTCCCCATTGATTCTTCTGATAACTAGAAAGTTCTTGTGTGCAAATATTTTTTTTTTCCTGAAGACTTTAAAAACAAACTTCTAAACTTAAACATTGTACCTTTTTTCAAAGGGAAGAACTATAGAAATAGGACTTATTACAGAAGAATTTTGACACTTTACAGTATTTTTTCCATGTGGTTAATAATACTTCTTTAAACATAAAAAATTCACTGTTATTTTCCAATTCTTCCAATACTGGAAGAAAATAATAGTTTTGTTTTAAATATTCCTCATGAATTAACATAATTCTCAGAGGGCATTCTCCTCTGCCCCCCCTTCTAAAATAATTTTTCCTGAGTCTTTGTCTTGCTTGAGGTTAGATGGGCCTTGAAAAAAAATGTATCAGATAAGACCAGTTTTAGCACACCATTGCGTTTAAGGAATTCCGTGCAGCTGCTTTGAACCACCCCTAGAAGACACTTGCCTCTCTGCAGTCTCTCATGGACTGCAGATCATTTAGGTCCCTAAATTTCAGGAATCGGAATTGTAACCTTAGTTAGATGGCTCAAGTAAGCTAAAGTTGCTAGTGTATGTATGACAAATGATTTGAAGTTGGCATATTCACTTGTAGGGACAGGCCCAGTCAAGATGAGGATATATATTTGAATTTGACCGCAGAATGAGGACATGCCCTAATTATAATGTTCACACAGCTGCTATGCTTCAAGATGATTCTAGGCTGCAATCTTGGACAAAAAACTGTGAGGTTCTCTCCGGCCTTGCAGAGTTTTATTGACTTCAACAAGCCTATGAGTATGTATTAGCACCAAGCATTGCAGCTGCAATAATTAATTAAGGCTGAGCTATGTAAGAGTGGGAAAAGGTGTAGTCTTTCTAAATCTTTTAATCCAGAACTGCTTTGCTGTTGTGTGAAGATCTAAAACTTTATGACAAGTGAACATCACAATCTTTATGACCATGATTTTGATGGTGAGCTTGCTTCGTACCCTATGGTAAGTGTGCCTGAATGCCATGACAATGTTAATTCATCACTGAAGCAGTTTATAACTCCATTCCTTATTCCCATTTTAAATATGTTCACAGTCATGGCTTGGACTTGAATATATGCACCTCGTGCAAAATACTTGATTATTTCCATAGTTACTATTTGAAAAAGTGGGTATTCTTTTGGATCTCTAACATTCTCGAGCTGTAGGAAAGTGTTAGGACCTAAACTACTGCTAAGGAGAACCATCTCAGAACCTGTCTCTGCCCTTCTCTTTACTCAATTAAATTCAATTAAATTTTTTCCCCGCAGCACTTCTCATATGCCATTTATTGCAACTTCTTCCATAGTCACTTGCCAACCTCCTTTCATACCATCATCCTACTCAGTCCTGCAGGGCTGGAAATACCAACTGTGTAATAAACTTCCATTCCTCCTTGTGGGAAAAAGAGGATAGGAAGCATCAACAGGCAGAGATGACTCTGAGAGCAGGTAGACCGAAAATATACTGAGTGTTTGCTGTTAGCAAAATGGAAAATACCATAAATTTGCAATTGGTTTTCTAGACACCACCACAAGGGCTAAGATCACATCATTTCCAAATTGAAAGCTGACACTCCAGAACATGTTAGTAACAACACTCCGTGGCCAAGGAACCACTCAGTCTTCCTGATACATCTGCCTTGTTAGTAATAAATCTCCAGGAGTCATTATCTAAATCTGCTCTCAGATACATCCCTTGTGGTTAAAGTTACTTTTCTTCTTACAGGCTTGGCTGGAACTAGGGAA
>NW_010425278.1:7374-20974 GCF_000710305.1 Buceros rhinoceros silvestris
AGGGAAAGAAATTTTTGAGTGAAATTCAGGGTATTTAAAGACATCTCTTCTTTGTAAAACAATACTGGAGTCATGTCAGCTGGAGTGGTAGGAAAGCATATCCTGCTGCTAGAGAGGATAATTTGTCAGGCTGCATGCTAAACTGGTTTGTGATGTAGTCTCGATCTTTATATGCTTGTAGTATGAGGAACATAAAATGTTTGTTCCCATCACGCTAGGCAAGCATAGAGCAATATCACTGTCTTACCCTGAATAGCTTGCAAACTGAGCTAAGGACAAGCATTAATAGATTAATATAGAAAAATACACAAGCAAGCAAGAGGAAAGATAGAACAATAAAAGCAATGGCAATTTAAAAATTATTTCAGAATTATAGAGCTCCATCTACTTAACCACCCTTTCTTTTTTTCCTTTTCTTGGCTCAGTTTGACTATGGGGGACTGTTCAAATAGTATTCGAACAGATTCTTCTGTATAAAATCTAAATCTTTTTGACATACCGTCAGAATGAAAAACATTACAGAAGCACAATATTATTAAGATGAATTTTTTAACTTACATTATTCCTATTACAGCATCTGGAAAGAGGAGATCTGCCAGGTAGTTTAGCAAGTGTAAATTACAGTTGGCAAGGATAATTGATACTCCCAGGCTGCCTTTTCTCTATGGTCAGCTGGGAATTTTGGGGTTACACAAGTTTTTATACCTCCGTCAGCTAAATTGAAAATCCAAATGTAGAATGCTGCTCTAAGAACGGTATGTGGATTTGAGGAAATTCCTGAAAGAAAGAAAATGCCAGAGTCAGTGAATAGGTTACACCATCCTATAGCTGTACCATGTCTGTACCTCTTTGAGATACGACATTTTTCTTTTAAGTAAGGTACAATAAGCACTGTGCCTGTGAATTATGGAATAATATTGTGTATATAAAGCATAGCAATATTTCATGGCCCAGTTCTCAGGAGAGTGGAAAGCAAGCAGTGAAATAGCATTTAAGAAGAGCTGGCGTTCTCTAAATCTTACCTCACTGAAAGAATCTTCCTGGAGAGCTTGTGAATGCATGATGATGTCATACATAGGAACTCCAGTTTTTGTCTGTAAAAATGGTGTTGCAGAACTGTGTCTAGGTCTATACTTGCATTTTTTTGGTCATGGTGTATATATGACTTGAGGGCAGGACTCAGGACTCTGGTCTTATGTGAAGAGAGAATCTTGCAACTCTGAATCAGGTGCTCAGTCTCCAGAATTAAGAGAGACAACTGTGTTAAGTGTTGATTTTGGCTTGGATTTAAGGTATCTAACTTCCATTTACTGAGTGGGAAGCTTAGGTACAGTACTCTGCATTTTAGATTCTTATCCCAGAGACCTTTTTGTAAACCCTCAGGTCTTTTGTGCTCTATTGCCTTGTGTTGTTCAAAACCATAACCATTCTTTTTGGCGTGTAAATACTAAGGAAACTTTGAATTTATTGATTATATACATGCTATGCTGTATTTTCTTATGTTTTAAAAGAGAATACTGGAAAATAATTTCCTTCATAACTCATGCTCCAGGACACCAGTTGAAGAGTTCGCAGGTCTCCTGAAAAGAAACGATGGCATTTGCAAAGAATGGCAAAGAATGAAGATGACTGTTTCAGTCTTGGTTTTGCGCGTCATTTTTTAATACTCACAGAAAAACCTCTTAGCTGACTTTCAAAAACGGTACATTTTAAAGACTCTTTCCACCTTTTCCTAACGATTTGGGATAGAAATACTTTAGCATGTATTTTAGTGCTTGCTTGGTCATACATGAAGCAGTGATAGTGTTTCTTTGAGAAACAAGTCCACTGCATATAAAGAAAGTTGCAAAATTAAAAGGGCATGTTCTGCTGTTCCTTCTCTTGGGAAAAATCTGCTGAGACTTTGATCTTAGCCATGTTTCCCTATTACATGACATAACATCAGTATTTTGCATTGAATTTCTAAGGATTTATAGAAGGGCATAACATAAATAATATTTTTTAAGAGCCTTTGTCAGTTTTAATATACATAGTACCACTAAAAAAATCTAATCCGATTAGTTGATCCAGAGATTCCTTCTCTGATATCCAGAGCTGTTTCTCTGGATATTTAAATTGTGCAAGAAGTATTCTCAGGACTGTCTTCCAATTAGTTTATTTTTATCCTATCCTGCTCTCAGCTAGAGTCTAGGAAATTTGTGAAGTTGTATTAAACTTCTCATTGATAAGATGTAAAGTGGATGATGGATCTGCTACTTCAGATGTGGTTTTACATTGAAAAAGATGGTAGTGCAAAAAAATGAACTAGCATGAAAAACGGCTGAAAACTGTATATGAAACCTATATGAACAAGACATTTCCCACAAACACTGCATTCTTCAGCTGTGTCGGGAAATTATAATCTTCAGTCTGTCTGGGAGAATCTTTACATTTTAGGGAGACTATCCTGCTTCCCAAGCCTTACATAAAAAATGTGTGAGGATGTACTACAAACACCTTCAGACATCCTGAGTTATCTACAGGATGATTTTCAGAAGAGCTTGTCACTGGCCTAATTTTCCTCTGAGTTACTTTGGAGGCAGCACAATTTACCTGGAGCAAGTAAGTTAAAAAATCCCACCTTTTTTTTTTTATTATTTCATTTTTTTTTAAATAGGACAAAACCAACCAACATTCTGATGGTGTCGGGAAATTCAGAGACATTCTGGCTCTTCAGGGATGTGATGATGGAATGTCAGTAAAACAAATTTCTCACCAAGGAGATTGCTTGAACTGAAGCCAACTCCAGCTTCCCAAAGGTGCTACTGCATAATCTGACAGAGCACGGAAGCACAGCAATCCAGTCTCACTACAGCAAAGACACAAAGTACAGCAGCAAGGTCTGTGTTTGAAAGAAACCACCTCTGTGTTAGATTCAGGCTGATATAGCGGAAAAGTCAATGTGCTTGGTCATTATTTTCCTGGACACCATTTAATGATCCTAGAACATGTCTTTGATGCACCTGAGATATAAAAGTGAATATTAATTGGCTTTATGCCTCTGCTACACAAAACACTCTCCTCATGACCTTTACTGAAGATGGCAAATTACAAGTGTGAGCTCTTCTGAACCCCTTCTGAGCCAACCTCTGGAATAACAGAAATATAGCCACCTCTCCTCATTTAAATTGCTGACTAAACAATACCTCTGCTTTTCAAGCAGAGCATCCTGGAACATTTCAGGTCAGGTCGAATGAGACTCTGAGCAACCTGATCTTGTTGAAGATATCTCTGTTCACAGGGGTTGGATTAGATGACCTTTAAAGGACTGTTGCAACTCAAAGCATTCTACGATTCTAGGATTCAAGCACATAGAGCCCTTCTTTAAGCATTTTCAAATTCTGTGTTTTGACAAATATCTTGAAACCCTTTTAGTATATTATTTCACACTTTTCAAGACCAGCAGTCTGCTTTCCACATTCTGGAGGGACTGGGAAAATTATGTCCTCTCTTCTCTAGTTATTGCCAAGTCCCAGCTTTGTCTTCTGGGATGGTTTGAAAGAGGTAAAATAGCTCAAAGAAGGATTTGCTATCCATCTGTAAGATTGTGATGGCAGGCTATGTGTGTAAGATGTCCACTTGTAACAGGTTTATTAATACTTGATAATGGTCCCTTATGTCAGCCCATCATGACATACAAAGCTAGAGTGGAAACATGTCAGGAATTGGTTTCAGAAACATTTCCATTATTAATTTCTTAAAAGACTTTTTTCTCTTGGGATTTATACCTGAAAAAATGCTAAAAATGGCCATTGGCATCACTATGATACCCTAAGCAAAGTTTTGGACTGCATAATGAGGAGAGAGGAGGTTTCTTTGGTTTTTATTTTCATTTTAATTTACCTTTTTTTTCTTTTTTCTTTTTCGCTTCTTCTGAAGAGGGGCTAGAGCTATCCGAGTCCAGCAAGATGGCCAAGAAACTTCATGAAAACTGCACACCAAGCATATACTTCTCCACTTCAACTGTAACACTGCTCCTAGCAGTCAGATATGCTAGTCCAAATTAGTGTTATCATCAATTAACTTGTTTCTGGGCTGTGATGCTTGGTGTGGTTTTATGTCTTGTCTCTTTCTTCTCTCGTGTAATAAATAGTGCCTGTTTTCAAAGAAAGGGGAACCTTTGCATGTCATGAGCAGTGACTTCAAGCTTTTGTAGAACAGAAATACAGAAGCTCACTAAAGGGTTGGGAACAATATATGCACTTGTTAAGCCTAATTTGAGCATATTTGCCATATCAGGCATAGAAATCTCTTCTTACATTGTGCTTTTAGCACAGATGAAAATTAAAGCAGTAAATTTTTTCAGTGAAGAGTAAAAGGAACAGTCACCCTACATATAATGCATTTAAATACCAATTGTCTGCTGCTTTTCACCAACACAACACTGTTGCCTTTTAATCACCCTATTTGATATTTGATATGTAGCAGTAAAATGTTTATACTGCAAATTGTACAGTAAACCTTCAGTTTAGGAGCAAATTAATAGTCTGGAACCGTGAGAATCTGACTATATCTGAATATTGATGATCTCACTTTTCGAGTCTCTCTGGGATTGGGGGTGTGAGGTGTTGATCATTGCTTCTCACTGATAAGCAAAATATTTCCAGAGCGTGAAGAATTCTGTGGTGTGTGAGAAGGATAAACCATAATCTGCATCAACACACTAACTTCTCCTCTGCCATTTGCATTGAAAATCAGGTAGAAGTTATGCTAAGCTCTCTATTATAGCCTCATGTATGTGAAAGGTCTTCCCCTTCATTTGAATAAGGCCTCTTATGCATGTGAAAAAAGCACATTTAAAAGGAACGTTCCTTTAATTAGGGTGGCATTTAGAAGCAGAATCCTTAAATGTTCACTTTTTGTGATGCTAAATTGTGGAGTATTTTCAAATATGTTGTAGCAGTCATTTTCATTAACCATTTTTATTTTTATTTATTTTTAAAAGGAAATGACATCCTTTACAATGTGAAGTGAAGGAGTAGATTAATATGACTAGCTAGATTAAGGAAAATTTAAATCAGACTGTTTGATGAAATGTAGGAAAATGTTTAAATATAGGATTAGACTTACAATATAGAAAGCAGTCAAGGAGATCAAAAGAACTCTGTTCAGAAAGCCCTATTAAAAAGAGAGGAAAAAAAATCTATTGAATGAATTCTTATAGCTAAATGATTAAAGTGTTTTTAATATATTACATTCAGTCTGACTTTAAAAATAAACAGTGCAGAGTGTGCACGGAGTAGAGATTGTATTCATTTTTTTCATAAAGACGAAGTGACTGGGCCTATATGAAACTGTCATAAAACATACATATGAGACTACGGAATTTAACTTAAAAGGAGTTCCCTAGAGAATAATTTTAAATCTGGTATGCAGCTTTATGAAGACAGAAGTTAACTGATTGGCATCTGTATGAATATGTATTTCTTTAAATCCGTATTTGATTTTCTACCCCTTAAAAAATCAAATGTAACCTAATAACTACATCTTAAGCAAACCTTTGGGAGAACATGCTTAATCCTCTAGGAAGTCAATAGAAATGCTTCTAACTTTGGTTTCCTACCACTAATCAATATCACAGGAGTGACTTCCATAGCTGTCAGTGTCTTTTACATCTCAGCAATCTAGGTGAGTTTTGGTTTGTTTTTTAATTAATGTTAGACAGGGTTCTTGAACCACGGTTAACACTCAGTTTTGACAGGACCCTGCGTGCTTCTTTTGTCCCCAACTGGAAAACGTTACAAGAAGCACACAGTGAATAATTTGGATTACAATGTACTCTTCACATTAAACTGTAGTTTTTTCTTCTTTTTTAGCAATCTGAGTCTTTAGAAGGTTTTCATTATATAGAATAAACAAATAATAGACACATAACTACTGTACAGCTGTATGTGCAGCGTAAATCACCTATAAAATATTCTTCCATTCTACTGATCTACTTTTATTTCAGTGCTTTAAAAAGCAAAACTAAAAAAGAAGCTTTAATGTAGTGTACAGCCCCTCAATGCTCAACTGAACCACAGAATTCTTTCTGAATTGATTCCCTAGTCCTTCATTTATTCAAATAAATATTACAGCAGTGATGAATTTCAATCAAAATGCATACAAATTTGTATTTCAAAGTCCTATTTTACTCTGGCATGATTATTTACTAGTAGATATGGACTTCTTACTTTTCCTAGTTTCCTTTGTCTCCAGGTGTTTGCTACACTTAGGAAAAGGGTCATTTAATTATGGTTTCGCCTCCCATCAATCCTTCCCAATGACATTTACAGTCATTCTTTCCAGATACCATCTACAGCAAAAAACAGTAGAACTGTTGATAGTTTGCATACTGGTGTGTGGAATAGCCTGCTTTTCCAGTTGCATATTAGAAGTAACTCTGCTCATGGGCCAAACAGATGATAATTTTTTCTAATTAGTCAGCAGTAAATAGGATACATTCATCCCTTAATTCAATACCTACAAAATATGGGATAGAACAATTTCCCATATACATACACCTTTTGAAAATATTCTTGACGTAAACTGGCGGTTCCCAATTTCCATTCTTATCTAATGACCTTCAAGCAGGATTAATTTTTTGTTTCTTCTTGCTGTAGCCACACAACGGCATGGTCAATTGATTAGTTTATTAGTATGTACTGACAGTACTCAAGGGCTGCACTCAGAATCTGGGATGTCCTGTACTCCCAGCTGAAGAGCCTTGTGTCAGTAAAATTTCCAGTTGTTCCTACAACAGCTTTAGTTCCACAGACAGGAGTGAGTGGTGACAATATCTGCATACTGAGCTACCAGTACTGTACCTTCTGTGCCCTTTGGTACTGCTGTGAGCAGAGCTTGGCAATGAAGCTGCAATCTAACAGCTGGTTGTTGCTACTATGCAGAAGCACGGGAGAGGTTCTACCTACAAGGTAAACAGCAACAGCACAAGATGATGGGAAGGAGGGAGAAAGTCCTGGAAGCCCAGAGGTTAAAGAAGGATAGTTAGAAGCTCAAGAGTGGCAGAAATAAAGGTGAAAAAAAATCCAGCATCAGCTTCTCGAAAGCGTAGTTTGAAACAATGGAAAACACAATACATTAAAGTAGCGAGGGGGGGAAACATCAGCAGAAAAGACTGTGCACCTAGCAAGCCTGAAAGAATAGGTGGCCACAAATTTCTGAAGAAGCCAACAGGCAGATTTGCAGTAAGTAAACATCATTGATCTCTATCTTACTAGATGGCTCTTCCTGGCAGGAGCCCAAAGGCTGTCTTACTCTTTACTTATGCTTCACTACTCACTTTATCACTTTCTTTTGCACATCTACAGACCTTTTTCTTTATTCTTTCCATCCTGGCAAAAGATACTCATGATTCAGGGTTTTATCCACTCCCTTCTGCAATGAGACAAAGTGTAAAAATTAGCATTGATATTGGATATATTTGGCATCTAACTACAGAAAGATCTGATCTGAACATGACATACCAGCACTCTATTAACTTCAAGCAGTCTCGTCAGTAACTTCCTGCTTTTCCATGTTGACAAGCATTCTTAACAAGCGTGTTTAATCATTTTTTTCTTTTCTTTACTCTGAAACAACATTGAAGATAAATGTTGATATCATGATGTGCAGTAAAAATCTTAGTGAAAGTAAAGCAGGTAGCAATTAGCAGAACTAGAAATTGGAAAGAAGCTGCTAGATATTCAGGGATCAGGCCTGGGACAGAATGTTTTCATACTGGCTTCAATAACTTAGCACAAAAGAGAAGGTAGTGAGGAAATTAAGTCATAATAGAAACTAATACTGAAATATCAACTAAGAAGAATCAGATGACCTCAAAGATAGACACAGCAGAAATGGTATAACAGTTGAAATTTGAACTATTGATGTTTTTCTGTACAAATGCGACCATTTGATATATCAGACAAGTTTTCTTTGGACACAGAATGTGATTCCAATTATGCATTTTGAAGATGAATTACACTAATAAAATGCAGAGGACTACTACAGTAATTAGGGAAATGGAAAGGACAACTGATGAAGAGTTAAAGGAATAGGGGTTTTTGTCTTAGAAAAATAAAGGGTAAGAGGATATAAAACAAACTGCTGCCATATGTGCACCAACAGAAGAATGGAAAAGCAGCAGATAGACTGTAAAAAAGATTATAGAATCATAGAATGATGAATTACATAAGCTTAAATACAATTTTTGGTCAAAGAACTGCAGGGCCGTGAGCAAGATTAGGACATTAACATGATTAGGAAATAGGAGGTAGTATATTAATCACCATAGAGTAACTAGTGGAAGGGAACTGGGCTTGATGACCTAAAAGTCCTTTCATTTCCCTTCCTTTGCTAAGGGGCATTATTTTCCAGTGAAAACCACCACCTGCTACATCTATCCTAGATTAATTTACATATTGTTAATCAATTCACTTAAACACTCTGGCCCGTATCACGTAACAGTGGGATTTTGTGAGCTTATGTACATAAAGTTAATGACAGAGGCCACAAATAAATACCTGTTGTCAGGGTATGGGATCCATGTACTATGGGAGGTCATTGTATACAGTAAAAAAACACGTGCAGTTGAAGCACACAATAGTTAACTTCCATGTGGATCTTCAGAGTCTTCAAGGTAACTTTGTCTGCTTCCATCTCACAGTGTGTTAACATTGTTGACATGGCAAACTACTCCTAACTAGAAAGGATGCGTTAAATTCACACGTTGTACATTGCAAAAAAGTTTTCGATGTAAATGTGTTCCTGAAGTTACGAGGAATATAACTGTAGGCTGTGAAAGTGAAGGGAGCTATGTCCCAGGAAAGACCTCCTAGCACCTTAAGACCTGACTTCCTAAACATTGCCTTCCCTTTACAGAGAAGTCCTGGTTATGAAACGTCAATCCTGCTGTTCAACAAGTAAAGCTTAAAATTTTACATCCTGATTCACTTCTCTATAGATCTATAACATGGTATAGCCCATCTAATTCAAACATTAGATGTGGTATAGAGCTAGTGAGATTTCAGAAAAATTGGATTAAAGCTCACACTGAATCTTACAACTATTAAGATGATTCATAAAGTTTAATTCAAACCTTTTTCATTGTTCTGTTGTAGAAGTCACGGGGCCATTCTACAAAGTTATTGGTTGACAGATGTAGAATGAATGAAAGACAGAATTTAGCACAGCTCTTAGTAATTTCAGGGGTCTTATTTTGAATGACACTTCTGAGTTATAACCATAACGCATGGAAAACTCACTTCCCTAATTACCACACTTAGCTCAGCAGGGTGGAGCATTCAGGTAAGAAAGAAATTCTTCAAAGGAGATGTTGGCTCTCAGGAGATGTATGTGTTAGCTGAGTTCATGTACAAACCCTGAACTCTACCTGCCTATAAAGTAAACAAAAACATGTTAATTTTAAACAAAACTACATTTATCCATATCCCCCCAAGTGTAAATATGTGTTAAAACATCTCTAAAAATAAAGTTCAAAGACAAATGCCTTTCCTATGGGGATCAATGAGAGAGAATTTCTTTTCATCTCAGTAAAATCTCAATTCAAAAGGAAGACTGCAGCCTTTGGGGAAATACCTTAAGACAATGTTAAGATGTTTCAAAAACTGTTTTCCAGTTTTGAAACAAGCTCACCTGAGTCTGAATTTCAGAGGTATGACAAATCTTGTTAAGTAATTTTGAAAACAAAACCAGGAGTAACAATAAAAAACCAGTAAAACTCTCAGATGTCTGCTTCCTTTCTATGCCTAAAGGCAAATATATGCTTTCAGCCTTGTTTTCAAAAAAATAACGTTCTATTAGGAAACAAACTTCACTGTTCAAGGCACTGCCTGAAGCTGGTATGAAAAGCTCCTGCACACCTCCTACACTCTTGGAAAAGTTCCTCCATGAAGTCAAACCTCATCCTCTGTCTCTAGATAAAGAACTACAAGTAATACAATGAACACTGTCATTTTACCCTGAAATCACAGACATCCTTGCTGCTAAGAGCACTTCAAATTGCCTAATTAGCTGGCATTATAGTTAAACCTTTATGAGGCAGATCCACACTCACAGGATGATGTGAATGTCCTGTGTATAGACTGGGTATTTGAGACTCTAGAAAACATCAGCTTATATTAACTGAGGAAAAATTGTCATTGCTAAGCATGAGCTAGAGCAAAAGTTGCCTACATTCATTAGCTCCCGAGGACATAACTTCATGACAGAAATTTTACTCATAACTGAGTAAGTTCAGTTCCATATAAGAATATTTTCTAGACAGTTCCAAAAATTTTTGCATGGTACACGCAAACCTGTAGGTCACCATTACAAGGCCCTTAGCACCTTGCTGAAACCTAAGGTCACTTTCTTCAACCTATTATATCACTGAATTTTAATGTAAATGGAATACTTCTTATTTTTGCAGCAGATTTTGTGACCTTCATTTCAGACCGGCTTTCTGTTTTACCAGACACTGAGTAAACGTGGAATGAATGCATGAACCTGTTTTGAACAGGTTTCAAGCTAAGTAGGTCTGAGTTATACTTCAGTTTGAACATAGAACATCCCAGAAAAAGCAATGAGAAAAGGAACAATGCCATTTGTTTGGACTTAATGTAAGATCTGTGCTATCATTTTCCAGCTCATTTCTGTTTATTTGTTTACCTCTAACAATACTTCTTTATCCTCCTCTTTCATGTACTAGACCTCTGATAAACAGAGTTGGGTTAAAGTACTAGAAGAGTTTATAGTGTGTGGCACTGGGCCTTATCCAAGACACATCTGACTCATGAGAGATATTGTAATTGCAATTTAGACCCAAAATTTAGCTGCCTCTGGCTTAATATTCTCCAGGAGAAGAATATGAAAGATTTGTCTCTATGCATGTGGGTTTACAGAAGAAAGTCTAGTTTCCAGGTAGCTAATTCACTTCCAAAGAAAGTGTAATCCATACAAAACCCCCTGGGTGCCTCTGTCTCCTGCACAAATTTAATGCTTCTAGCCCTTGCCTATTAGATGGTGTGCTTGCTCTCACTCTCTCTTCTAAAATCCATGAGTGAATGTCATAATATTCGTATTAGTTATTACTAAATTGCTTTTTAAAGTGAAATGTATGGGGGGAAGAAGGGAGGATTTCACACTAAAATTATCGAAGGTGAAAAAGAAGGAAATATGTATGCTCCTTAAGCATCTTTGATTAAAATGTAGATTTATTTTCTTTTGAAGAAGAGAGGAATTTGATTTTGATTTTAAGCCTCCTGAAGTGTCCATATGTGTATCTCAACTGTAAGATATGAAAATGAAATACAGGACAGAAAAGAATTTTAGAGCAAGATAATAATATTTCAAGAGGATATATATTCCAGTATTTTTAAAGATAATATTTCATTTTCTATGAAAACGGTTCATTGTATTTTGTCAAAACCGCAGACCTTAGAATGACTGAAGTTTATTTAATGATTTAAACTATTTGGTGTTTGATATAGGTAGAGACAATTTTTTTCTTGACAGAAATATGTTGGAAGTGTAAAGGAGAAAATTGCCAGGACATAAAAAGCACGTGGTTGATTTTAAGTATATGGAAGGAATTAAATATATGTCTATATGGAAAGAAAGCAAAAAAGAAAAGAAATGGTCCTGTAAAGAGGATAACAGATGGTTCCATTTGATCAGAAAGCTGGCTAGGATTTCTTTGCAATCACTTTTTGATAATTTCTTAGTTTATTTATCTTGTGGATAGTAATTGTCTGATTTTATACATCACTTACTGAATGTTTGACTTAATTAAATGGTAAGACAAGACATCTGTTGACTATCTTCGATATTTAGAAATAACTAGACAATGTAGAATGAAGATACTAAATTAGAAGAAAACAAAAAAGTGGTAAGAAGGCAATGCCACTTGTTAAATTTACTCTTTTTGGTTTCCGTGGGTGATATATCACAGAAATGTTGTCTGAGCTGTCATTGTGGCATCACTAAGAGGATGTACACAGCATCTTCCATTCAAATTACCTTTCAAATCAACCACCCTCATCAGGCTGCTATCTTCATCTGATGGCTGTAGGACAAATGTTTTGGCTTATAGGTAGGAAATGTTAGCATTTGAAAGAGCTCTGAGAAAGAAGGTTCAATGGTTAACATTGATAAACTGTGTTAAGAAAGTAAATAATATGTTTGTTGAAATACTTAATGCAACTGTTTTGCAATTTCTGAAATAAAAAGACAGCTCTATACATTTCTTTTCCCAGAACTGAGCAAAATCTGTCCCTGAAAAACCTAGAAGGAATACTTACTGGGTTTTCCCAGAGATAAATTATTCAAAAATGCACTAATATGGCACACCCATGTATTGGTTGTAGAACTGTCTTCTGTATCTTGAATTACTTGGTTTACCTGTAAGACTGTGAATTTTCCCACTAGCGTGTGCGTGTTTGTGTGTGTGTGTAGAAAAGCATGAAGCAAATAGTTGGGACAGCATGAAGGTTTGTGTTATGTACCAGTTAGATTAAACTATAAATCAGAAGTCTGGGTATTTTATTAACACATTAAGTAGTCTCTATGCCCTTACTAATGCATAATTGTGAGTTAAATAACAGCTTCTAATACTTTCTGTGGTATTCTCATTTTTTATACAGTAGCTTTTTAAATATGATAAATGATACTTATCCTCAAATGTACTGTGAACACCGCATGCATATTACCAATACACATTTTAGAATTTTCCAATCTTGCTTTAACACATATGCTATTATCAATTACTTACACTATTTTAATATAATGTTACATTTCTTTAAAGTGACATACAATTTATACTGTGTGTCACTACCCCTAGACTACCTTGGCATGTATTTATATATTTCAGCTGCAATTTATCACTTTGTGAAATACATTTTGTGTAATTGAAAATAATGACACAAAAATCATCTACTTTCATACACTGGCAGTATGATGCACTATCCTGATAGCTTAGTTTAGTGTATGAAGTCAGTCTGCAGATCCATGCCTTTGAAATATGATTTAAAACAGAATTTATAATGTCGCAAAATTACATAAAACTGTGTGAAATTGTGCAGATAATCATTTAAATCTCCCTACATGAAAAGATAATTGCTCCAGAAATTAACTGTACCTGGGGTTCATTCATTTGGTCATGGCTAGTTTCTTATATAGTGATGATTTGATATTACAGCTAATTAAGATCAGGTCAGAGTTGCTGAAGGTCAGACATTAATGCACAGGATCATTGAAATGATAATTATAAACAGATTAGGAAGCTACGGTCTTTTATAAGGGGTTATTAGATAATTACTGTGAGAGTGTACGGCTTACTGTAATAATGGATTATCGACTACTTACAGCGTTTTAAGGGTGAGAGTATATTACTTCCTCAAGGACTAAGAGGAATAATGTTGCTGGAACTCAGGGCTCTGTAAATAAAATAGCACCAACTGCATTTCAATTTTCTTCTAGAGAATATGTTTCCTTGTTGGAACAAACTGTGTAATTTTATCTCAATGAAACTTTAAATATTTGAATGTTTATGTAGCTGGGAAGGTCCTTTACTTCCCCCCTA
>NW_010425278.1:21338-29844 GCF_000710305.1 Buceros rhinoceros silvestris
ACAAATAAAAAAAATAAAATAAATAACTAAATAATAAAATAATTACTTAACTGTAGCATACCTCGATCTACCACTGTTTGAAATCCATTTCATTTGGAGCTTTGTGCAGTAGAGCATGGCCTATGAATCAGTAAGGGGAACTAGGGCTTGAAAAGAGCTCCTGGAAAGATAGCATAATTTAAATACTGCAGAAGACACTCACAGGCAGGTTTCAAAAGCAGCTAGTGTAAAGGAAAGGGAAAGTCATTTGTTCTACCATACAGTGACTGTATGACCAAAAAAGAATTACCAGGCATAAGGGACACCTGAGTGGTCTCATTCAAATATAAAGCTGGTTTTACTGCATAGTCCTTCCATGAAAAAAGAGATAACATTTGGAGAGAAAGTACTTCATTCTCTTGGACAAAAATTGTCATATATAATAGCAATGTTGAGTTCTAGATGGAAAAGGATGCGTTTAGCCCAGTCTTTTCTACTGAGGAGGAACAAGACTCATGAATGTGTGGCTTCCCAGTTGGGTCCAACAATTGGTTGTAGAGAAGACTGGAAAGGCTACAAGGGGACTGAGTGGCAATGGGGGAAGCAGACCGCTTAGGCCTAGAGACTCCTGGAAATATTTTGGCACCTACAGTAGAATAAAACCAGCATGAAACAAGAACAGAAAGGAGTCTTTCCTTGCCTACGACTATGAGAAGACATATCCACCACCTGATTTTTCTCTGATCTTTTCCTATCCATCAACTGTAAGAGGAGGACTGTTATTTTCTACTATGTCTTAGGATATGTTGCAATACTGGGCCTGTATTTTGGCATAAGAGACAGGAAAGTCCCCTTTCTGAATCTTGGAAAGAAACAAGCTGCGAGGAACTCTGAGTCAGTGTTCTTTTCACCTTTCCCAGGAGATGAAGGCATTTTAGACCAGTCTTGTGGAGGCCAAAATCAAACACTTCTGGCTGTTCTAAAAACTTTTAAAAATGTCAGTCCTTGTTGGATGTGAACTAATCCCTGCCCCCAATCCTCTTACATCGCCAAGTTCAGGCGTCAAAATGAAACAAACCCCTTTATCTGCCCAGTTTTACTCATAAGAAATCATAAATATCATTCAGTAAATAAAGGCAAGTATTAGTAACCTTTTAATGTTCAGCCTAACTCTGTTATACAGGCCCAGTCTGCCCTGCTAACACACACATGTATAAAAAATTCTCAAGATTATTAAATTTTCATTTGCGTATGTCTGAGGTCAGCCTGTTCTCTATTTTTTCAATCCATGGATGTAAACGTTGCAGCATTACCATACAAACTCAAGAGTTAGCCAAATCTATTGCACCATATCCTCAGTCTTTTCTTGAGCATCTTGGGATGAAGTAAGTCTCAGGAATGCAATAGAATTATAACAGGACCTCTCCTGGATTAAGGAGGGCACATCACGTTGCCCCTCTCATCTCTTCATGTGAGAGAATATTTGGGACACCAGTCCAGTTTTACCAGAATAACTCTTAGAACTGAGGAAGTTCTGCACTGCCAGTGTGCAGAAGATTTGCATGTCTATAACTGAAAGAATATTAAGGCCTCAAGGGTAACATCCCATGCTATCTTTTTTTACACAAAAAGCTAATGTTTCTGTTACAAAATTGCTATATTTATTATATTTAATACTGAAAAATGAATACTGATGTCCCACTGCCTTTAAATGTTGTTGCACAAATAATATTTTACAGATTTTCTTACTACACATTACATCTACTTCTCATCTGACAGCTCTTTTAAGTTACCACTGTCATTTTTCCATTGATGCAAAAGATAACATACTGGTTTTTTCCCCGCTAGTTACCACTGCTGAAACATTTCTTAATTTACAGACTATTTGCCTACTGCATATCGATTGATTATAGGTGCTGAATTGTGAGGAATAGCCATGTGACAGCAGCAAAACTCCATGCCTTTTTTTCTTTCTTTCTTTTTATTTTTTTTGTGTGTGTGTGATTCAGGTTCAATGAAAAATTCTGACTTTTCTTTAAAGTAGTGAGTCAGAACAAAACAGATATCTGATCTTTATCACACTGTTTTTTTCAGGGATTATTCCAAATATGTTTTAAAACAAAAGAACTTAACCTTAAAGGAAGAATCTAATTATAGCAGATATGTTAGATGAGGCTTTTTCTGTGTTTGTGAGTCACAGCAGTTTAATTGAAGAGGGACTTTTGTTTGTTGCTATTCAGTCACTGAGACTACGCGTTGTACAATGGAGGTGTCGAAAGAAGATTTACACAATCATAGTGTTATACCAACTCTTTGTTCAGCTTTTGTAGAAGAAAATCACATACATCTCAACAGTTCTAGGAAGATTAAATCTACAGTTTAAATTTGCTCCTTGAACCTTGTATTCAAAACAGCATTCCACAATTAGTGAGCCACGCTGTGTGGCCTGGAGTTAAACTAAGCAGGGGACAGGGTAGAAGGTTGCCTAGGACTAGTGTTTTCAGCTAAGGTGTGCAAATAACGGTGCTTTGATATTGCAATTCTCAGGCAGCACAGGGTTAATTCATATGTGTCCATTTTTGACAGTCGTGCAGGTGAGAAAAGATTCCTTTCCATGCGTGAAAAGTGGCAGCACTTAGGAACAGCATTGCTGCCTGTCCAAGAAGAGAAGAAAATCCTGCATATTTGGATCTTCCCTCTCTTTCTTGCCTTGCATGAATGATAATATGATGGCCATGGAGAGATAGAAAAACACAACTCTCTTTGAAATTAAAAAAGAAAAAATAAAATCTGAATATTCACCACAACTTGCAGGCCCTAAAGTACTGTTGAGCATATGTCAGTTTTATTTGTTTATTGTCAGTGAAGGCTGGAGTACCTTTTTCCTGAGACATGAGAGAAGTGTGGGTGGAGGAAGAGGAAGGGAGAAACGAGAGCAGAGGGGTGCTTGCAGACAGTGAAATTCTGAAAGGCATCCAGGAACTGCATAGTACATGGACTGTTTCTGGAGGATCCCACAAGGTCTGACAAAAACAATACATTTCACGACATCAGGGTGAGTGCAGAGACACTAGTTTATTTTTACATCTGCTATTTATTTCTATTAATAAGTTCCTGGCTTTACACTATGTTCTTAATAGACGTTGCACACACAATTTAAACATTTATTTATAACTAACTATTGCTGATACATGTAATTGAAAGGGTCTTTCATTATAATGCTGAGGTATTTATCCTATGTCTGCAATAGTAGAACACTTGCAGTATCCCTAAACACACAGTCTATGCATGTTTGAGGTCAGGAATATATCTGTATATACATGTGTAAATAAAATATCTCTCTGTGTGTGTATAATGTGTATACATACATACAATGTATACACACACACACACTCATACACACGCATAATGTTTTTCTGAGTATTAAAGGCCAGACAGAGTATAGGGTCTGCCAAAGCGATAATAGGCAGTTTCTCCATGCTCACAGCATCTCCAGGAAGCAATTCCCCTTTTAGCTGTAGGAAAATGTAAGTCACAGGGAGGTTTAAAGCACAGGTTGGAAAGTTTTGTCTTTTTTCCTTCGGACCCAACAGGCTATTTACACTCACCAGCTACAGGACTACAGCAAATAAAGCTGGCACTTCAAAGCATTCAAAACACGTGAGTAAGACCCTCAAGAAATAAGATTTCAAATGAATCTCCTTTTGGAAATGTTCTTTTTTTTTTTTCTAATTTTTTTCTTTTTTTTTTTTTAGTTTAAAGCTACCTGCTTTGTAGCTTTTGCACAAATATTTCCACTGCCATGATGCTGAGAAGAATTTTTTGTTCTTGAAAATGAAATTCATAATGCACTGTGTTGGAAGTTGGAGTATGGGTGAACGAATGGAGACTGAGAACTAGGACAGGAATAGAAGGACAGAAGTAAAAAGGGACAAGATACAGGGAAAGGAAGAAAAGCTGAAATAGGCAGGGAAAGTAAGATAAAAGAGAAAAAATTACAAGTGCAGAACAAGGTACTGAAGGCAGGCAAAAAACATATACCTGAAACTGTAAATATTCATCAGAGATCTACATATTTATACAGTCACTAAGCAGCAGTGTAAATTACCGAGCCAAATGGACCTGTCCACATACCACCACCTATTCATCTAGTCTTTCTCTGACGACAGAAGCACCAGCACACTAGCATGGCGACATACTGTACCTTTGCTCAAGAGATCATTTGGATTTCTTTTAATGATATTTAAATTTTTCCCTCCAATGGAAAAATGTTATCTTGTCAAAACTGACACCATTTGTTTGCAAGAATGAATTTAAAAGGAATGAATTTTAGAATTATAAAAAAAATTCATGTTTGAAGAGAAAATGAAAAAAATCAAGTGTTTTGGGTTTTTTTTTCCCCAAATTACACAATATTTTACCAATGCTTTTTCATTTCCCACTATTGCTGAGTTATTAACTCTGTGGCTAACAGAGTTATCTGCATTCTCCAAAAATGTTGTAAGGATTTTCATAGTCCAGTCCATGCTTTGATGTCTCTCTGCTATAACGCTGAAGCACAAGTAAGTGATTTAGAAATATTCAAGCCTTTGCTGTTCAATGTATACACCTCGGGTATGATTTTTTTAATGTCAATATATTACAAAGGGAGAGGAGGGTACAAAAAAAATGAGCCTGCCATCAGAAAGAAGTTCCATTCACTCAAATTTTAGAGCTTTCCAAGATGACAATTTGGGTAGGAAGGAAGGTACGTCCTCACTACACGGTGTTAGGCAATTACGAGAGATCTCTAGAACAGTGAGACCAGGGAGAAATACCCTGATGTAAGGTTGAGTCAAAAGAGAGTTGTGTTTAGAGGGATCAAAGATTCCTCAAGTGCAAATTTTGTCTCTGAAGGTGATGGACCCTTCACTTATCTCTCTAACCATTTCCGTACTGTTTTCAGTTCATACTTATCTAAACCAACTAGTAGTTCCAGTCTTCAGGACAAATATTTTTAGCTCCATACACATTTTATCTGCAGTTTAAAATCTAGACATAAAGGGATACACGTTTTAAATGCATAGGTTTTCAACAAACAATGTTTGTTCTCCTTATACCATCATTTACTCCTATCTCAGGAAACTGAGACATTGTAGAATTACCTTTTTACAATGAATTCATTTTATCTTTTTTTTTTCTGTGCTTTGTCTATTTTTTGCAGTTACTGATTATCATCCACTTAGGTCCAGATACACCTGACAATTCCTACTTTGTTTTCCACAGTATAATGCATCCAACAGGACAGTAAGAGAAATCCATTCACAATAAATATGTGCAAAGCAGGCATCTGTGACTGTCAGGAAAGTGTGGGTCTGCCAGGTGGAAGATTCCTTCCGTCCGCTCATCAGCAAACAGAGATAAAATTTATTTTCGGGTGGGTCAGAGGCCAAAAATATTGGACATATGAGGACCTAAAGTGATAGATGCTCTTTCCTCTGTCACCTGAAATGTAATCCAGCTTGGTACTCCTCACAGTGCAGTGGGGTAGCCCAGGCATATGCACAAGTTGAGTAAAGAATCACTCCATGTCAGGCAGGAAAAGACACTGAGGAGAGATGGGCTACTGAAACGCTTGACTTAAGAGTGTTTAGGAAGGGCCCTGTTAATACAGGATTGACAGCTTAGTTTCCCATTGTGACAGTAGGCTTGTGCACCTTTACTTTAAAAACGAAATAAGAAGTCTTGTCTTCAGAAAACAATCATAAGCTGGGAGGCAAATTCAGAAAATCAGGTACAAAAAGTTAGTTTTACATCTGGCAAAAAAAGGATAAACCTCATGTGTTTAGTGGCTACGGCAAGCTCCTCAAGCAGATGATGTGGCTGGAATTCTGTCCTGAGCTGAGAGGTGCTAGCCTAGGATCTTAACCTAGGTTCCCCATCACTGCAGGTATGCGTTTGCAGAGTTATTAACAACTGTTTGTGACTCCATTGTAACTCCTGGAGAAGAGAGGCTTGGTAAAACAGATATATAAGGAAATTTGGTGCTGATTTTTAGTTTTATTAGAACCCTACAAAATACTAATTCTTTCTCATATACATGGCAAGGAATTTTAAGATTTCTAAAGATGATCAGAAATTCTTTTACATTTCTTCCACCTCCACTGACTTTCATGCAGAAAATTAACTTTACACATTGAATGAACTGATTGAAGTAAATATATGGTTAATGAAAAAAAGGAGAGAAGATCAGTTTGTGGCTTAGTTTTTTGGGTTGTTGGTTTTTCTGTTTTGTTTTGTTTTGTTTTTTGTTTTTATACCTAGAATGAATTCCAGAATGTGATTTATCTTACTTATTCAGATCCATGACTTTTTTTTAAAAAAGAATTTTCAAAACGTATCTAAACCTACTGTCATTTAAAGTAGATGTTTTCCGTTTGTCTGTTTCTGACAAATCTCACAGTTCAGTAGTACACTTCTGAGCATATAAAAATGGTAAAGTATTAAAGTATTGTGATAGGTTTCACTTTTTTAACTCTCAAATGACATAAAACTATTTTTTGGGACAATCATCACACACAAATGTTCATTTTCCCTGAAATGGTTATTGACAAACCATTTACTAGTGCATAAACATTTTTACTAATTTCTTTAAACTGTCAGAAAAAGATGTTATATTTCCTCTGGATTTGCATTCATTGCAGAACCAAATTCCAAGTACGTTTATAAGTAAATTCTGAGCCTATCTAGAAATGCCTTCATATTTTGATGAAAATAAGAGATTGATTCTCCTTCCTCGTCTTGACTAAGTCAGTGCTTACTGCTCAGTGTAACAAATCTTAAGGTTAACCTCAACAGAAGTCAATCAATACATCTTTATTATTCTGTGTATGTGTGTAAAACATCAAAGACTAACTGACAAGAGATAGCTAACATTTCATTTTGAGGACAAGAACTTGTGAAACCTTACCGTATGGTTAATGGCTGAATCTTAAATAATTTTAATCTCTTCTCACATTTTAGTGTCTGAAGAGCTCAAAAAGTCAAAGTACTTATATGAAACAAAACAGAAACTAATGTGAATGCAGGAAAAATGAAACACAAAAAAAATCCGAGTTAATTTGTAGAACTGTTCTAACCATCTTTCATGATGAGGAGCTTCATTATATTAGCTTCCTTTTGTGAGCATGTTCTTCTAGGAAACATTTATGTTATTTATGGTGGTTGTTTTTCTTATTTGATGAAATGTACACTTCTGAAGCATCTCTGGTAGGTTCAGAGGGATAATCAGTCTTAAATGCCTGCTTTCCATTCCTGTAGTATATTGTACATATATGTATAGTTGAAAGAACATCCTTCCAAATGCATGAAATGACGCTGACAAATTTTGGCACTTCAAATGGGAAATAAATGAAAAATCTTGTCCAGTAAAACATATACTGTCTATGCTAATTTGGAATGTCATTAGCATGATTTCATAAGACAGTTACTTTATAAATAAGTTGATTTAATAGAAGCATATTATGTGATGCAAATGTAAGGTTTTTTTCAATCGTATTTAAGTATTTAGAGAGCATTGTTATCTTGTAGTTTCCCTAATTTCCTTTTCAAACTGTACTTAATCAACACAACTTTGTTCATCCTTAAATATTTACATTACATAAACCTAAAGATTTTGAGACGTCAGCAGGATGAGGCAACTATCTTAGTGCTATAAAGGCCATAATTATTCAATTGAAGCTATAAAAGCGAAGACCTCCATTTATTGCATTTGAAAGCAGTGAGGACCTTTTCCATTTCAGAGCGATAAAAATTGCAAGGGAATGATATTTGTGGTTTAGAAAGCTAGATCTGTTACTTATCTATGGAATCCTAGAGGTGGAAATGACTACCTAACTTAAATGAAAGTAGTTAGTTACTAAAGTTGACTTAAGTTGATAAGTCTCAAGATACTTTGCTATAAGATATATGAATCTTTTCAGGTTAATAACTGGTTATTTAAAAATACTTTACACTGTGGGAAAAAATGTTTTCAGAACTTGCATTTGACTCTTATTACTTGAAAATCAAACCTGGTTATTAGAAAGAAACATTTTACAGAAATTTACTATTTTAGTGTTATTCCTTTCTCTAAGCATTAAAAAGATGCACTCTTCAGAAATACAGCTGTGATTATTTGAATATGTTATCCATGTCTCTTTTCTTCTCAGACATCTTTGTAAAGCTTCTGGTCTTCTTTTGGTAGAAGCTTTCTGCTGTTGCTCTTCAACTGGCAACCTTCAGTTTTCCAGGCAGTTTACCCTTTTGCCTGAGTGCCTTTCTTCTTATATTCCTTAATTAATTAGCTACTCTCAAGTAGGTTTTCTACGCTTTCTCCAAAATTCCTTAACGCTGTCATTGGGACAGGTATACAAACCCCATTTCTCTGAACAAGTGATGTTGCTCTATTGCTAGTCTTGCAATTGTGGTACCTTTCACAGCTGCCTAACCTGCAACGTTTTTGAGATCTGACAGCTAACATCTCACATGAGCAGCTCAGAGTTCAGCC
>NW_010425278.1:29919-43857 GCF_000710305.1 Buceros rhinoceros silvestris
AGCAGGTTTGAAACAGCTGCTTCTGCTGTACTGAGCCCGTCCATGCATTGTAAGGAAAGGCCAGAAATCTATAACATTACCTGGCCATAGAAAATTCCAATTTTTCTGTGGAGCTTCGTAATAGCACGTCCACTGATTGAGACTGCAGAAAATATACCCAACAGTGAACAAACACAAGATACCAGTAATATCAGTGAGTCTAGATTTCCATTTTGTTTTGCTTTGGACAGTTTCACTAGATAAGTATCTTCTAACTAAGGCATAACCGTTACTCATACTCAAGGCAAAAAACCAAATTGTTTTTGAAAGAACTTACAGTTGAACAATCTTTCTTCACTGTGTGCAGGACTGCTTCCACCTTCTTGTATTCTAGTCATCAATTTTTTAATTCCTGTGTTCCATCACATCCACATGAGCAGTACTACCAGAATACTTAAGCTACACTTCCAAAATCAACCCCCCTCTCTTAGGTCTCCTTACTGTGCTCTGTTCTTGTAGCAGATGGATTATGGTGGAAATATGTTTTTTATAGTCACCTAAAATCCTCAGCCTTTCTTTACATATGTTAGCACATAACATTAGAGACAGTTTTCTACAGCTGCTTCCAACTAAGTTACATATATATATATTTATATGCACTCCAATCCAGTGTTTGCACACCTCTCAAATTAAGTGCCATGAAAATATTTGTGCTTGTTTCACAAATGGTGCAGGGGATATGCATGATGATACATTCCGAAAAGTCTCAGACTTGTGACTAACATCCATTTCTGACAAGGGAGGCTTACTCCAGTTATACAGAACTGAGCATGACCCCAATTGTCCATGAACATCATTGCTGTCACTGATGCTTGTGGGGAGAGATGAGTGGGAAGGAAAAAGTCACCAAAGATGAGGAAAGTAGGAACGCTTAAATAAATGTGCAGTCTGTACTTGGAAGCAGCATCTGCCCATTAAGTAAGGAGACATTTTACTAAATAGTTTTCTGTCTAAGCCAAGCAAAAAAAAAATTTTGAGAGAATTGTTGTGGGTTAACCTTGGCTAACTGCCAAATTCCCATCTAGCTCCTCTTTCACTCCTCCCCTAGTGGGATGGGACAGGGAGAAAATAAGAAGAATGAGAGTGAGAAAGCTCATGGGTCAAGGTAAAGACAATGATATTGTGTATCAATTACTCTCTCAGACAAAACAGACTAGACTCAGGGAAAATGATTGCATTGATGATTAAAATAAATATTTTCTAATAGAGGTAAACAAAAATACAAACATTAAACCAACAGGTTTCCTGCCTCTTTCTCAGACTCACTTCACACCTTCAGTTCAGACTCATCTACTGTCCCCACCCTTGCCCCAAGCCTCACAAGGGGCGTAGAGGATGGGAATTATAGTCAGTTTCCTCTTCCTCATGCTTTTCCTTGGCTCCAGTGTGTTGCTCACAGGCCACAGCTTCTGTCAAGAATATCCGCCTGCTCCAGTACAGGTGCTCCAGAGTCTGCAATGAATATTGAAGTGTTCATTAGTGGAGTATTTCTTCCTCCTCTTCCTCCTCCTGTGATCTTGGCTTTCCCTCTGTTGTTTCTCATTCTTTTTAATCCCCCTCTCTGCCTGTCCAGCATTTTTTGTTCTTTCTTAAGTACAGTTTCCCAGATGCGATGCCAGTTTGGCTGAGGGACTTGGTTGTGTCCTGCGGTGGCTCTGTTGGCACCAGCTAGAACTGTCTGGAATTGGCCGTGTCTGGCACAGGGCAGGCCCTGGCCTCTTCTCACAGAGGCTGCCCCTGCAGCCTCCCGGCTGTCAGAGCTGGGCATTTGCACCTGATACAGAAAGATATTCGTAAAAAGGTACAGCATATGAGAAATATTGAAGAACATGCAACCGGTCTGATGTGGAAAAGCAGCCTTGTAATGGTGTGAGATTTCATTGTGTTTGTGTAAATATCTCAAAAATTATTAGAAATGCAGCAATTAACAATTTGCCAAGCCCCTGAAGTCCAACTAGTTTAGCGTGAGTCTTTTGAAATCTTTACAATGCTCTGACATTGTGGCATGAGAGAAGAAGGATGTATATGGAAGAAAGGACACTGGATACCAGCTGACAAAGGACAGGGCACTGAGCTTGTTCTGTACTAAGTGTTGCAAACCAAAGCAGGTCCTTGCAGTTGAAAAAATTGCTAGTGCCAGCAAAGTATGCCCAGATTCTGAGAGTATCATCATTTACTGTAAGGATTTTTTTTCGAAGTGCCTACGTAAAACACGTTAGCAGAAGATGAATGCAGCATTAATTTTTAAGCAAATGGATCCCTAAAACCTGATCGTTAGATGAGAAGAAGCTCATGCAAAATCTACCAGCCTTAGTGTCAGAGAAATGGAAACTGACAAACAAAAAACATTAAAAGGGCCTCAAAGAGTGATCTAGGCAACTATTGGTGTAGAAGAAGGAGTAAGAAAGCTGACAAAGTTTCAGAAGATATTGTGATGCTGAATGACAGTGGTAAAATGATAGAAGTAATACTGATGAATGATCAGTAAATTATAAGAGGAAACATAAGCCTAACTGTACAGACAGAGTGAGGGACCTGAAATTATTACCGCTGAAGAAAGAAGTCTCAGAGTTATTGCTGATAGTGCTTTAAAATGTCAGTTTAATGTTCAGTTCATCTGACAAATGGATGCCTAAGATGTGAAGGATTATTAGAAACAGAAGAGAACACACAGGAAACCACAGTGTAAATCTAATGATCTCACTTTTAAAAATATTGCATCCAGATCTATTTCTAGTTCTAGACACCATATCATGCAGCAAACAGAAACCATCAATGCTTTATGGCAGGAAGGATGATTCTGTGAACACTGGATGCCCAAGTTTTTGAAGATGGGACATACGGGAGGAATTTTAGTTGAGTTATGCTGGACCATCTACAAGAAAACCTTGTACAATACAAGCTGGGATTTTTTGTGTGTTTTATGTACTTTTAGTTTACAAATTTCCATCTAAAATTCTAATTGTAAGTCTTGCTTAATGCATGTCTTTTCTTTTTTACCATTAAGTCAATTCACTACTGTGAAAACAAGATTAATTGGGATAACTTGACAAATTAAAGTACCTTATGCCTTTAGAGATCCTAAATCAAAACAAAATGACTTGTGGAATCACTCTTGAAGAACCAAAGTCTCAAGACTGGGTCTGGTGAAGGTCTTCTGCAACAATGAGAAACACTTTAGGAAAAAGAGGGATTAAAGCCTTTGCTTACACACAGATTGACAACAGCAGGATGTAAATAACATGGAAACGCTCATTTACTTATACCACCAACCAGAAAACATTCAGAACTAATACTAAATATTCTGCAATATCAAAGGTGTCAGCAGATTTTCAAACATGGTTTTGAAGTCAGGACTATGATATGCAGTTTCACTCTTCTAATCCTCAGGTAGACACTGTTCCCACTGTTGTAAGAGTGCAGATAGCAACTGAGGTATTTAAGTGGAAAATGTGAATGGTGTAGAAGGTACTGATAGTTCAGTCTTCAAGCTGGGACAGGGGAAAACTTCTGTAGTTTGTAGTCTGTAGTTTGTAGTCTGTAGTTTGTAGTCTGTAGTTTGAGGACACCTTTGGGGAGAGTAAAATGGGTAGTCTGAATGTAGACAAGCAGAAGTACAAGTCTTCACCTAAGAGTAACAACATATATGGGGTAATTCATGGTAGGATGAGCAGGGAGACCATCATAAAAGGCATTCCTACCCAACCAGGAAGATGGTCAAAGCTTCAGTGGAGCACTAAACAATGTGGAGAAATGTGTGACTAATTAGTGCTGATTATTTATCCCAGCGAACACCTGATCATCCTACTATGCAAAGCTGTCTACTGAAATGGTTAAAAAAGTATTAAGAATTAGCTAAGTGAAGATTAAGGAACTTTATTGGTGAGATACTATGGCAATAAACACAAAATTAACTTGCTCACATATATCTTTAATGAAGATGTTGACAAAACTATTGTAAAATTAAAGAATGAAGACTACAGACTGTAAGTTCCTGCATCAAGTGAAGGCTGCAGAACCATTCATTAAAAGAGAAAAGGAGACTTTGGCCTAAATACAGACACAAAAAAAGCTTACAAGCTTAGAGAAAAGACACGTCTTAGTTGACATCAACCATACCCAGACTAATGTCATTGTCATAGGGGACATACAAATCCATCTTAAAAGCACAAATCTTGAACATAAATCTGAGGAAGATGAGATGCTTGTATACATGTTCTCTTGGTCACTTGATAAGTGAACTTTGATATGGAGCTAAATCTAGAACTGCTTTGGATATATCAGTCCAACCAAACACAAAACAAAACCGAATACAAAACAAAAATCACTGACTGTTATCAGAACTCCTCGACACTTCTATTATCCTAGCAAGAAGAAACTTTTACACGAATCTGTACTCAGTGCAAAGAGATGGGGATAGTGATGCCTGGATTTGAGATGATGTTATAGGTCATTAGAAATTGTCACCTTCTTTAGGAAAAAAATGCATGGAGATGACTCCAAACACGGAAAACCTTAGACAAGGGCCAAATACATGTACTTTACATTAGGTTCAAATGAGGCTATGTCATCAAATATGTTACAGCTTTTGACATGGTATGTTAGTACTGGTCAAAACTGGGAAAAGAACACCTTTGATGATTCACGGAAAAATCTGACTCCCTGGAAAAAAGCAGGAAGACTAGGATGCAAAAGAAAAGAAGATCTATGCCCTCACACTGGATCATAATTTTCATTTTTCTAAACCAATCCCTAGTGAGGTGTGTGCTGTAGTATTGGTGCTGGACAGTAGAGGGCACTGCTTATTTGTTCTGAAGTGAAGGGGAAAAGAGGCAGTCCTGAACGCGTATAGCTTCGTGGTGTACCCTGCCCCTGGGGCCATGCTGGGCTGTTGCAATCTTTTTCCTGTACAGTCCTTTAAATTACCAGAAGTTGATGCACACTTCCATTGGGCAGGACAAATTGGTGATAAAAAAGAAATCCTTCTATCTCCCACATCAGTACGTATTGTTTCTGCAGTTCCAAGACATGCCTACAATCCCTTACAGTACTTGGAGCAGTGCTGGAAAACAACAAACTTGTAATTTGCAACACAGCTTTTTGAGGAATGAGTGTTGCTGCTCTTACATTGTCTTGGAGCAGAAACCAGCATGTACACTCTACTCACGCTTTGCGGGTGTTAAATATTGTTTCATTCATGTTCATTTTTTTTCTTCCCTTGTCTAAAGGACAATGCTGAATGCTTTAAGTTTTGTCAAAACAGACCTGGTCGGAGAAACTGTTGTAAGGAAGCTCATTCTGCCATGCAACTTGGAAACTAAAATGGTCATGGAACATGGTATATGACATAATCACAGTAACACCATATTTTAGGGGGCATGTGTTGCTTGATTCAGACCTATTGTAACTGCTGTTACTCGGCTAGGATTAGGAAAGTTTAGGGTTTAGAGCAGAGGCTGAAGAAACTGGCAATAATTCTACATTTGTAAAGCTGTAAGGTTGAGAAACTCGTAACATGCTAGGAAAACTCTGATGTTGATGATAATCTATACAAAACTTGAAAATTATTATGATCCTGCCAGAGAAATGCAAACTTTTGGGAAGGACAGACGTTATCTTCTGGCATTATCATAGATTTGAATCTAAAATATGTGATGTCTCCAGAAGAGTGGGTTCTGTTTTGAACATGAATAGTTGCAGTCATAGGCGCTCTGTAGAAGTGCACTCTTCATGCTTTTGCTACAAGGTCTGCAAAATCCTTGCAGACCTTGAGTCAGAGGAGTCAGAAGGGGTCAGAATGGTGGGGATCTGAATTATCACAGAGCTGCTGAGATTCCTTCTGTCTCATGTGACAAGAGTTGTATTCCAAGAACAAAATATGTAAGACAAAATACCACTTTGAGGTCTTCATTAGGCACTTCACCAGAAGATTGAAATGCAAGAGCAATAATTGCATTAAAAGAATTTTAAATTCAAAGCTGTTTGCCTAACATGTCTAAATTCTGAGAAAACAAGTGAAGCCCTGACAGTGATGTGCTTGTATCTTTGGTATAAGGTTCACTCTTCCATATACCATATGACAGAACAGCTATGAACTGGATCTGTGGTATTATGTACTTGCTGCGCTGAAGAGAATAGAGGAAAAATATCATGCAGCATAACGAAATGTTATATCAAAAATCTGACTCAAAGGTAGGCGTTGGTTGCCACAATAGGATTTTCAGATTTAAGGAGCTCTAGACTCTTGTGCTATTCCTAGTGACCGTTTGACATGTGATACCATGAAGTGATATAACAACCTGCTCTTTCCCAGATTCATCAAAACTCACAATTTGTAGTGTCAATCCATTTGACAGCGTAACACTTGAGTGACCTGAAGTAACTATTATGATAAATGGTTTCAGAAAAGGCCAGAAGTAGCTTTTGTATCTATGTGCTGATTTATAGTTTTCAGAGAGAGAGCGCACTGTATTATCTGTATACTGTCTTCGCACTAACTGAAAAGTGGAATATGTCAGTATAACTTTGAAATAGAGTTTACAGATGACTAATCTGAAAGGAAAACCTTTACTACAGAATTTTCTTCATTTGACATCTTCTGAATTGTTGTTTTGAGCAAAGGTCTAGTAGAGCTCTGCTAGACCTTTACTCAAAAGAGCAATTCAGAAGATGCCAAATGAATTTCTATATGGAAAGAGATATGCTAAATATTGTTAGGTTATGGATGCCTAAGGCTAGAACATGAGTCCAGATGGTTGAAGTTCAACAGATGCCACAGAACTACAGAACTTGCATAAATATGTGCTGTCAAATGTGGGAAATCAGAGTGATGTTTGTATGTGCAAGTATGAAAGCCTGAGTATTTTACAATTAAAAAAAAATAAAAGGAGAATTGAAGTTCCCAGTCTTTTACAGTTGTGTTAAAAAAACGAAAAAGAAGGCCATGTTCTATGTCTCTATCCCATCTATCAGATAGCTATGGAATGTTTCTTGCCGGTACTTGCAACATGTTTCAGAATATCTGTTATAAAATATTAAAGATAGTCTTTGTTATCTCCATTCTAACGGGTTCTGAATATTAGTGTTGGAATAAGGAAAATATCAAAACAGCTACACGGTCATATTCAGCCCTCAAAACACAACACAAGACAACACTGCTGAAACATAGAGTTTCACAGACATGTTCTGTTCAGTAGAGAAAGAGTGAAAATAATCACACTTGTACTATGAGAAAAGCCATGCCAAAGACTTGGGACCTCCAGATGTATCAGGTGGCAGTGTGTGAAATAAAAAGCCAAATACCACATGTGTTTGGTGTTACCACCTCCGAGCAATAGATACTGCATATTTTTAAAGACAATCAGTGGTCACATGCAATGGTCGTATCCTGAGAGATTGGTCTTGTGGTCATATCAAGTCCTCACTGCACACAGACATATTTGGCGGGGAAGCAGCTAGCACTTAATCCAAATTCCATAAAGGAAAGTTTACAAGAGGATCTGGGAGCCTCAGACAGAGAGCCAGATCAGGTGGAAACAGCTGAGCCATAGGATGTGTCACAACCAAAGCTAATGGACTCACAGAACCACAGAATCATTTGGTTGGAAGAGACCTTTAAGATCAACGACTCCAACTGTTCACCCTGCACTATCAGGGTCCCTAAAACATGGTCCCCAGTGCCACATCCCACGTCTTTTAGACACTTCCAGGGATGAGGACTCTACCACCTCCCTGGGAAGCCTGTTCCAATGCTTCAAAACCCTCTCCGTAAAGAAATTTTTCCTAATATCCAACCTAAATCTCCCCTGGTGCAACTTAAGGGCGTTTCCTCTCATCCTGTCACTTGTTACATGGGAGAACAGACCAACCCCAACCTTCCTACAACCACCTTTCAAGTAGTTGTAGAGAGTAATAAGGTCTCCCCTGAGCCTGCTTTTCTCCAGACTAAACACCCCCAGTTCCCTCAGGTGCTCCTCACAGGACTTGTTCTCTAGACCCTTCACCAGCTTTGTTGCCCTCCTCTGGACACACTCGAACACCTCCATGTCCTTCTTGAAGTGAGGGGCCAACAGACTCCTGACAACAGCAGCACTGGTGTCTGAAGGTGACACAGAGTAATTGAGTATTGCTGTACAGGTAATAGTTTGCTCTTTCTTAGCCAAACAAAACACAGCCTCAGATTCTTTTAACCACACAACAACCTCTATTAATATAATAGTAATATTATTTTCAGAGCTTCTGTTTGAGATGCTCTGGTTAACTACATGCTATTTAAATTCACGCTAATTAATTTCAGCATCTTCTAGACCTACTGGAAAATTCTCAGGCTCCACTTATTTCATTACATACCTTGCTCACCACAAAACTATTTTAGGGCTTCACCAGAATATTTTTCAGTGTACTAGGTCCAGACCTTGATTAAAATGAGATCACTGCCTTATTATCATCTTTGTGATATGCTTTTCCCTTTTGTTCCTTGTGAAGTTTGTGGGTTTGTATCTCAAAAATCCATCCATTTCCACTGTTGACAATCTTCTACAGGAAAGTCCATTTGAGACACTGCTTTTTTCTTTTGCTGGTCAGTCACCAAGAGGAAGAAATAATTTGCCTTTAGTGTCTATTGATAATTCTAAGCTAAATATTCTAAATATTAAATGGATGATGAAAAAGTCTCACTATCAAAGGCAATCTGATCATGCAGAAAATGCAGTTATATTGACGTAAATAATATATAATCTTCTGTCTAGAAAACTGATTTCATCAGTGATGTTGAAATTGTACTTTAGGCAGTAGCCACTACATTTGGAATCAATGACTACATATCTTGACTTTTGCCATTAGTTATAATAAAACAAATATGTATGGATTTTTTTTTTACTGTGAACATTTTACAGGACATGAGTTCAACATATGTGTGGCTCTAGACTGCATGAGCATAGTCCAACCATAAACCAGCATATTGTCTCTGAAGTCTCATGTGTCCTTACTTAAAACTTTCCAGTTGGCTCTTGAGAAGACTTGCTAAAAAAGAACTTTTGTGTACAAATAATTGGAAGAAAAATTAGAATGAGGATTCCTTGTTCTTACCTTGCCATAGTTTAAAAATATTTTTTTTAAAATACAGGAAATAATGAGGGCAGAACAAAACACTGTAGATCCTCTGATTTGATAAAAACAAAGACCATTTGATGTTAATGCAAAAAGAATTACAACTGTGGAAAAGTAGGCCCTCTAGCTGACATAAAATAATGTCTAACTAGAAATTTTCGGTATTTTTTTAAATGGAAAAACTTTTCAGACTGCTGTTTGAAAGTTAGAAAAGGTGATTCAATCTCCATCTTTCCTTTCTTTGTCATCCCCTATCCCCAAGAAATCTACTTTTCAGTGTTTGCTTTCTCTTTTTCAGAACTGTAGTATTTGCAGGTTTGTGAGTCATGAAGATTAGCATTGTACACATTTATTTCATGACCAATTGTTCTGCATAAATTCTGTAATGATTTTTTTCCAAGGCTGAATTCTCCTCTTTATTTTTCTGCTGTATTTTAACTGATGCAACATATGAGAATATTATCTGAATATGTACAGCAAGTCAAACAGCCACTAAGAGAAGGACAGCCAAGAAAGCTGTATAGAAAAGAGACAACATCCTTTATTTTTCTTGATGGAACCTTTTTGTGATTCTGTGATGCTTTCACTACCTCTGAATATCTGAAAAATTTAGAATTTTGTCAGATGTCAATTCTGCCCAGTTCCTGGCAAGGAAAACAGTTAACTGAAGGAATATGCCATGAATGACAAATGACAATGAAAATGTAATAATTTCTCCATAAATGTGATAGTTTAAATAATTTCCATAAAACACTTCTGTGAAATTGTTTATATCATTAAGCAGACATACATATGTGTTATTTAAAACTGAGCTAGCTAAAATGGCAGTTATCAAAAAGACAGAGCCAGACTCTTCTCAGGCATGCAGAGCAACAGAGGCAACAGTCACAAGGTTTAGAAAATCTCCATTTCCAAAACCTGATTTGAAAAGGTCGTGGGCAACATGATCTAACTCTGAAAAGAAAGAAAGACTAGCATCACCTGCCTAGAGTCTTTCAAAATGCTAACCTGAAGAACACTCTAAGGAAAAGAGATATTCAACTAAGAGAACAAAGGCACGAAGCAGCTATTGAGACATTTCAGATGCATATCTGCATCAAAGAAGGAAAACATTCTTTTTTATTGTTTTCTCTCAGTAAATTTATTAAGGAATCACATGACAAATTAAAAAAAACCAGACCAACAATTTTTGTATTTATGGAAAAAGAAAAGCAAATTTGGTCAAGGTAGGGCCTAGAAGGACGGTAAGTTTTATGTCATAGCCAAAATTGAAATTAAGTAATCTAACTTCTCTTTTCCAGTCACAAACACTAAAGCATATTTAACTGAATTATTGTAGGGTGCAAATGCATTTTGACAATTCAGAAGATTTTTAATACTCAAGATTTTTAATGCTCAAAATCGAATTCCTTTTCCTATTTAATATATTCCTCCCACCCACCCCCCCAAAAAAAATCTTAGCTATGTTTTTGGATTTCAGCAAGTTGGAATCTTGAACCTTTAGCTTAAAACCATCTTTTACAGTTCAGAAGATCAAAGGTCTGCAGCTCATAGTGTGAAACTTCTTCATTTATTTTTAATTCAACAGAAATTTTTGCATCCGTTTGTTGAGAAGTTGCTGAATCTCACGTTTCTGCTGCTGGGAGTGCAGAATTACTACAGTGAAGTTTTACTGAAAACTTTTTGCTTGGGTGAAAGAATGATTGCTCTGAAGTTGCCTACTGAAACTTGCTACTCACACAATCTTACTCCTAGAAGGAATAAACATGCCTTAATTAAAAAATGTAAAAAAGATTAACTCACAAGCACTTAAGACTGACTTTTAAACAAAAGTTCCTGTACACACATGCTTATGGTACATAATTCTACTCCTCTTACAAGAGTAATGCCTCATTACCTGACTCATACCCTGGGTGAAGACCACCTGAATGATGCTAGATTCAGGCAACTCAGAGGTGGAAAGAGGGAAATATTCAGTAATATAAATCACAGCTAAGGCCATCTGTCCTGCAATTGTCAAGGCAGTAGACTGCCTCAGGCTCCTCCTGGGCTCTTCATCACTACCAGCTACCTGAATAGTAACAGCTGCTGCACTTTCTTTCATCTGTGGATAGTGAGGAGGCAGTATTCCAGCTTGTCAGATGCTAGTGTGCCCATGGTGAGCCATATATTTTTTATCTTTTGAGTCAGGCTATTACAGTAACACACTTCACATGGGAATATATTCCTATATATAGAAAAATTTCCAATGTTTTAACATTTAAATACAGTAGATGAACTTCAACAAGCCATTTTTTTTCTTTGATTAAACACTGACTGTTCCTCAGTTATCAAATCAAATTTCAGGTCTTAGTTCTTGGTCTTCAAAGCTCTCAAGAGAGTGGATAAATTCAGCAATGTAAACATAATCATAATAGGGCTGGAAGGTTACATGAAGAGATCATCTAATCCATTCTTCCTGCCAGAAGGCATAATCAACAAGGCCACTATCAACTCAGGTATATATTGGCTCAAGTTATTTTTAAATATCTCCAAAGGAAGAGTTTCCCGGCCTTCCCAGACAACCTGTCCCAATGCTTTGCTAACTTTGATCACTATAAAAGATTTAGTATCGGTAACCTAAATCTTCCATGTTGAAATTGAAACCGATTATTTCCTGTCCTATCCAACTTGAACGTGGAAAACAGATTTTTTCTTTTGTCCCATTAAAGACTTGAATGCCTTCCCATCTTAAATCTCTTCTTTAGGTTAAACAATCCCAACTCATCAAGTCTTTTCATATAAGCCTTCTCATCAATCTCGGTGCTGTCTTTAAGATTTTTTTCAATTGGTTCAAAACTGAACCTAATGGTGCAACTAAAGCTTTACTTTAACTTCTTAAAAAGACTGCAATAATTAAAAATACAGACAAAGAAAATTAGTTGTGTAGTTTAATTTTGGCTGGATATTAGTATGGTAATACTTCCAAAAGGCAGAGGAAAAGATGTTATGAAAGTCAAGATACAATGTTATAAGGAACATGAAAAAACATGGAAGGGTATATTAAACGAAGCATACTGAAAGACACTACAAAACAAATGCCACCTGAATACAAAGTGTTTAATGGGAGGGCATAATCAGAGATGACACAAATAGCTATGATCCTATGAAAGGCCATAGACACAGTGATCCTCATCCACACTGAAAAGGGAATAGCGGAAGACCCGAAGGAACAAGAATAAAACATTAGGAGTCTGCTTTAGCCATGCTGAGTTGCAGGTTATGCATAGGTACCATAGAAAATATTAGAGAGAGAATTGTGACAGAAACTGAGAACTGGGCCAAGAGATCTGAGACTTGATTCAGAAACCTATGAAAAATGTCATCAGTTCTGTCAATGGATCCAGAAGAAAGAGGATTTTAGCTATTTTCCTAAAAACAATGTGGCCTAATTCCTATGTAGACCTATAAAGTACATGGCTGTCATCATCCAGAGCACTCTGTGGACTCAGCCTTCTCTCCCTTCCTTGAAAGTCATCCTGAGAAGTTAATGCTAACTGTGAGCTTCTTCAGGTTTCAGTTTTACTGGAGACAAAAGGCGACAGTGATAATTTAAAATATGGTAACCTATCTTTCCGAAGGAAGAGACAGGTCAGAAATCTATTATTATTATTATTGTTATTGTTGTTGTTGTTGTTATTGTTATTATTATTTCTTTGTAGGAAGATTAACCGATGACCAAAAAAATTCCTCCCCTTTAGTAAGCTCTCTTTTTTATGCAGAAAGCTGAATCTGTTAGCCGTGTGTTAAGTACACCATCTATTGGCTTTTATTCCTCTACATGCATTTAGATCATTCAGTACAGAAGATATTCTATAAGCAAATAAATCCAAATACCCAAACTCTTAATTCTGAAGATTGTGCAGAAATTTCCAGATGTCAATGGAGCTGTAGCTGAAACAGCAGTGTCCGTTCAAATCTTAAGCCTACTTCTAACAGTGACTCAGGACTAGGAACTCTCTTATTCCCTGTTTATAATTTCATTGCCAACATTATCTAGTAAATCGATTCACCCAAAACCAAATACAATGGAGAAAAGGTGAAGAGCTGAGAAAACATGGACAAGCAGGAACTAGGAACAGTTTCAGAAAAGAAAGAGAAGGGAGGAAGAAGAGCAAGAGAAAGGTGAAACAGTAGAAGAGGAAGCAAGTGGTAGAAATAGGAGTCCATTCAAATTGAATTGTACTGAGTGTACCAAACACCTATTTGTGTACACTCAAAAAGTTAGGGACTTAAACCCAAAGGAAATCTGTCTGTATTACAATAAATTAAAAGGTAGTCACTGAAATTTTGAAAACATCTTTTCCGAAAATGCAGTAAGTCACACTGCACTGACAGAGTGTTTCAGGTATGTAATATTGATGAAAAATAATTTTTTTCTAGATGGAGCAATCATATGGGGAGCAAATCTAGTTCATTCATGAGCTTATAGAGTTTTGTTAGTGCTACTGAAAATGCTTGGGAATGATAATCCTTGTCTTTTAACAACTTCTCCACTCCTACATCCTCTTAGAGATTTCCATCTGAGAAGGTAGGACTGGACCAGGCAAGCAGAGAGCGTACTTCTGCCTAGATAGTTCTGAGTCTTCCAGGATGTCCTCCATTTAGGAATCTTTAGACCTGGACATGAATATGCTGATCTTGGGGAATTATTCTTCCATTAATTTCCATAAACCATCAACCTCCTCCCCTGCACCTCACCTCCCCCCTTTCCACTCCTACTCCGCATCTCCACTCCCCTCCCCCCCGCCC
>NW_010425279.1:0-398 GCF_000710305.1 Buceros rhinoceros silvestris
GCGTAAGGAGACAATGCGATCGGAATGACCTCTCAGCAAATTTTCAAGTTTAGAGGGGATGGAGTTTTTAATCCTGAAGCCAACTCCAGAATGATGACTTTCGGGTTTGGGTTTGCCTGACCAATACAGTGTGTAGCCGGCACCATGTTCTTTAAGGCTGCCTTCCTCATGAAGGCAAACTTCACTGAGAGCAGCAATGTCAATGTTGAGTCGTGACAGTTCGTGAGCAATTATAGCAGAACGGTGTTCAGGACACCCACTGTCCGCTGTATCAAGCATGGTTCTGATGTTCCAACATGCAAGTGTCAATCTGGACACACCTTTGGAGGCAGGTGTATGCCTTTGTCTCTTTGTCTTTGGTTGACCGCAACAGAAGATGCCTGTTGGCCGCGGCTAAC
>NW_010425279.1:983-26726 GCF_000710305.1 Buceros rhinoceros silvestris
AGCGACCAATGTCCTGAACCGCCTGCATGCAGGGTTGGGTCTGCGGCTTCCAGTGACATCTTTTCACCCGCTGTTTCGTCCCTCGCCTGTCGCTACAGGGCTTTGCAAACATGAGTGCACCCTTCAAGCCTGCGCAGTGGATTTTTTAGGTGAGGCACCAGCGTGCATGAGACTGGCTCCACTCTTTACACCTGAGGTTCATCTGCCAGGGCCTAGCGAGCTTGGACGGTGACAGCAAAGTCCTCGGGTTGTAGGTTTGGTTAGAGTATCCTTCTCTTAGATGGAGCCTTACAAGGCTAAACGAGCTCCATCTGCCCGGGTTTGGAGTCAGAGTTGTCCTTCTCCTAGGACGGCTGCCCGAAGGCTAGTGAGCCCATCCTGCCCTTGGACACACTGTGTCTGACCCTTCAGTTGAGACCTGTCTGGCCTGGGAGACCCCACCGGAGGCACATGCCACCACCAGCACAGCTCTCAGCCTCACAAGGGCACGCAAGCTCCTTCCCCACGGCAAGGGGGTGCCTGTGAAAGAGAAGGCCTTCCATAGTACTTGGATATTGTTTTATTTTATTTTTTTACTCAGAATCCTTTTGAATCAGTGAACATTGGGATTAATTTATTTTTTACATCTGAGTTGGCAGCATACGATGATCATTAAAACGTAAAAATGACTAGGAGTAATAATAATTCTATTACCTAAACATCAATAATCAAATTATTTACTTTTGGTATGTGCTAAATGCTTTCTGAACTCCCACTGCAGGGACTATCCAAATTAAGAATCTCATAAATGGAGATCAAAGTCAAGCTTAAAGACAAGTTTATTTAAACTGGCAGATTTGTGTATGAGGAATTAACTCAGCTGTGCAAGAAAACAGGTTTAATTAAAGGATTTTAGTGTAGTGAGGAAAGGTTTAAAGAAAAAGTCAAGAGAGCCGTACCCTTCCAAGGTGGATGTGAAAGGGGATGTGACTGTGCAAGACTTAGAAGATTGACTAGACAAGACTAGGAATGCTGTTGATGTGTACAAATAAAACAGGACAAGATAACTGGATGCATAAAGGTCATAAACTCAAAAGTGATTCCATAGCAAGTTGAAAATAAGCAACAAGAACTAAACCATCTTGCTATTCAAATTAGTATTGATCTCTTTACTATGTAATTAGGAACAAAAATAGCATCAAAACCAAGCTTTAAGACTAAAATCATATTTTCTTTGAAATACATCAAATACACCTATTTCCAATTTAGAGTAGGAAAACCAAACACGAGTATAACATCTTTTAAATTGTAAGATGTCCATTTCTTTCACTCTAAAGAGAGAAGAAAAAGGAAAATGAGGGGAAAAAACCCAATCCATAACATCTAAAGACATCTACCTGCCTTTCAAAATTCTGTATTTTCGAGGGAAACAGCTTTCTGATCCAAGGGAGCAAAACCAAGATATTTATTACCTGGACCCTCACTTTCCTTTTCCTCTTTGCATACATAGGCGATGCTTCTGTCTTTCAAAGTAGTCTGATTCAATTGCCCTGTTGATTTTTTTTTTTTCCTCTATGGCTTATAGACAGGCCTCAAGATTAGACTTCCATTTGATATGCCCTGGGTTTTGTTTGGGCCAAACTTTCTTATAGGGAGATAAAAATACAGTAGTGTGGCTCAAAAGGTGTAAAGGTGAGAATGAGCAAAGAGAAAGTTACTATTTATTCTTCCTTGGGAATAAAAGGAGCTGCTTTTGTTAAAAATACAGCAGAGAAGAGAGGTTAAACACTGCCGATACAAGATTATAGCTCCATAATTTCGAGATTTGACAGTTGTGGTTGGGCAATTCCAACATCTGGTAATTGTTTAGAAAGTTATAAATCTAAAAGGGACCATAATTAGAATATAATTTAATTTTCAGAAATTTAAGGTGATAGTCTACTTTGCAGTTTAAAATTTGGAATTTTTTCTTCCTGCAAAGGTTTTTCACACTCTAGAACTTATTTTATCAGTCAAGGGATGAAAACAAGGTATGCCTGAAGCCATTTTCTACCAAACAGGTGAGAAGTTGATTGATAAAAATGGACTAGATAGCCATATCGAGAGTAGACAGTAGCTTGAGAATCAGGGCACTTGTGGGAGATGTGATCATGCTCGCACAAGTTCTGCCCTGCTTATGCCAGACCAGAATACTGAATCCAATCTCATAGTGCCAGGCCAGTACTACAGTCACTAGTTTGGTGACTTTGATGTAGGCATCATACAGTATTGTTCAAAAAGTCTTTTTCATCTGCAGAAAATTTTCAAATTGAATGCCTTGCTGATTTATTTATTTTTCCTTTTTGTGAGTGGAGTCCGATGAAGAAACTTTTTTCCAAAGACTTTGAAAAAAAAAGTCTTTGGAAACTTTTAGATCAATTCTAAAAGCAATCATCTGAAGAACTTTTAAGACCTACTATTTTCATTTATTTTATATGAGGAAAAGATGTAGGCTAACATTATCAGCTGCAGAAGGCTATGAGCCCAGTCATACCAGTGGCTGTCTGGAGACTTGAGCACCTGCTCATTTCTGCCAGCAGCTGGCTTTGTGGACTTGGTAGTGTTGGGTGGGCTGTGATTTAAAGGACATGTTTTGACAAGAGGTTTTGTGGTCTAGTGGTTACTGATACTTATACCTGATTAGACCCAGCGCAAGAGAAGAGGGATTTTCTGTCACTGTTCTGACAATTTAAATGCAAATAGAAAAGCATAAAGAGTAGTTCCATGATAGTTGCTACTGCACCAGAGTAGTCACATCAAAATTATGACAATAATTAAAAATGACTGAAGATGACTTGCACACCTGTTTTTAGGCTGTAATAAAACATAAAATGGCAACTATCTCCAGATGGCACCATCATGTAGGCACTTGTATGCAGTGAAGACATGGTAGCTATGTCAAAATCATCTGGAGAGGCTTGTGGAATGCATGGCTGCTTAGTATCACTGCGTTTTTTTTAAGTATTAATATCAGTCATTATTTCATCTGGAAGCATGATAAAAGACTGAAGCAAAAATAATTCTGGAAGAATTTCCTTTGTGTGTTTTTCTGTTTTCCTCTTATGGGTAAAGTACAAGAATGGATAAAGAACTCTGGTATGGACACTTTAATGAAGAACAAAACTGAACAAAAGCAACCGCAAAAAGAAGTAGTCTGTATGTGCCCTTAAAATGCCAACAGCTGTCTACAATGGTTTTGCAGATAGGACTCATTGAAATCAGTATCAGGACATAGCTTTTACATTAATCTTGCAGTAATTGTAAAATGGCCTTGTATGCAAATACAGCATGATAAGAAAACTTCAACATTGTCATAGATGAAGAAGCAAACCCAAACAGTGTCTGGGCCATTTCAAGATCAAAATAAATCTCTGGGGCTTCCTGTGTAGTTGATTTCCACATGCAATATTCTATATTTCTTCTGGGTTCCAAACCCAGGACAAATGGCTTTCACTTTGCTTACTATGGGAATCACTGGCTTGTCGTCCATATCTTTGTTTTAACACAGCTCAAAACCATCTGTGTACTGTAATATACTTTGCCAGTTAAAATGGTCTACTATTTCTAAATAATAACTTGAATGTCAAAAAAGTTTGTCTCACGCTTGCTCATGACTAATTGTTCACAATCTGGTATTGTGTTTCCTTACCATGCACACTAATTTTATTGTTTAAAAAACTCTGTGGGAAAATATAAATATCTTCTCAGGTACAGAAAGACATTAACCCGTTTATCTGCTTGCATTATAATAAGTAAAGATGAAGGACTTTATGTTTTTTGTTTCTGTCTTTGCTGTTAGTTGTTCCCAGTATTTTGTGAGTATAGCCTTCCTCCCTTCATGAAAACTCAGAGATTGGAATCTGTCCTGAATCTTTAGCTTTCCTCTTGCCTTAAAAATTGAGAAACTCTTCCTCTTTGCATAGTCGTCTTCTGTCACGGACCATTTATCATACCAAAAAGTCCTTCCTGCTTTGCTATGAGTCACAAGGAGTTCAACAGTTGTCTTTGCCCTCTGTTAGGGCACAGGAATAAACCCGCCAGGAATAGACCAGCCAGGAATAGCACAAAACTATGGACACAGCTAAAGATTGTTTTGCTTTGAAGATGTTTGGAACTACATTTGGCAGTTAGAATCTGTGGAGCATCCTGGCTATGGATGACTGATGATGTAAAAAGCCTAGTTTTATACTTTCTGTAAGCTAAGTTCAACAAGTTTAAGTTTGGTCACTTAGTGGCTTGTTTGCCCTTTCCCCTGTCATGTCCTGAACATTGCATCAACTTGCAAACAGTATGGATAATTAGCAGCTTTACCTGTGAGGATAGCTGTGATTGTGCACTTAAAGTAGGACCTAAAAATACCTGAGATAGTGAATATTAAAAGAAATTACTCAGCTTACCCATTAAAGAAAAAAAAACTAATCTGATTTTCCTATGATAACTACTCATACAGTGATAGCTGAATAACCTTACTGAAGTGCTTTTTATTAAACAGTAAAAAAAGATGAGTAGGTCTGCATAACAAATCAGTTGCTCAAATCACTTGGAAAGCATGCTGTGGCATTTGAAATAAACTGCAGGTAGCATAGCTGCTGAGCTGTAAACCCTGTGAAGTGGGAGTTAATTGCACATTTTGGTCATGAGAGAACATACTGCTGTTGCTAGGTTATCACAGAATGAGAATAGATGCTGCACCTGCTGGTTGCACAAGGGGACTAAATGTTTTCGTGTCACAGCAGATCCACCGAGACCGTGACCTCATCCAACAGAGCTGTATTAGCAGTGATGAGCATTGGTCTGTCCCCCCAACAAGCAGCTGCTCTGAAGTATTCTATGCTTAGCATTGAAATGACAAGTCCAGTATTAATGACAAAGCCTTACACATGTGATGTAAAAAGGTAGGTTACATCTTTCAGTGGGAGACAGAATACCAAGACAAGCTGCACTTTAAACTTTAAATACATTTCTAGGAGTGGCTTCATTTTCCCAAGCATTTGTTTTGGCCATACCAGAAATGTACAATCTCCCTCCACTGTACAGGCAACAGATGTTAGTTCTTTAGAAAGTGTCCCTTCATCTTAGTGTAAGAGATACGTGTAACTAAAAGAGATGGATTACTGTTAGAAAAGAAATAGAGAGGTGTCTCTGAAAGATGTAGGCATAGTCACCACTGCATTTCTCTGGATTTATGCCCTGACTTACAGAGTAACGTGATGGTAACCCATCACAACACTGTGTGAAAAGGTATTGCTCTGAGGCAGTGAGTTTAGTGTGACCTTGACAGTAAGTATAGACTGTCAAGGAGTGCCTGTAGTGTTCTCATCCGTGTGAATAGTATATCTTGGGGCCATTTTCCTATAACCACCTTTTATAAGAAGAGTGCAGTAAATGATGTACGTGCTTTACACGCAGTATTCCGCACTGGAAATAAGTTTAGTAGAAAAATTATATTTCTTAATGAAACATGATGTTCTAGTTGCAAACACCAACTCTAAATAGATAAATTAATTGAAGAGATATTTCGTCACATGCTTGCTTAGATCTGTGCTGAACGAAAATTCTTATTTTGAGGGATTTGCTAGGAAAAAATATTTCCACACATTTGTTGTTGCTCCAAACATCTATACCATCTTGAAAATTTAACTTTTTCACTTCGAATAAAACATTGGTGTGAAGGGTTGCTGTAAGTAGTGTGCATAACAATTATCTTCACCGGCATTGACTGTCAAATAAATGTTAAGCATTTTATCAAAGCTTAGGTTTTAGACTATTATTGTGGAAGGAAGAAGCACCTTCACAAGATTAACTCACTGTAAGAAACACAAGGCAGTGAAAAACCAAGGAACTGAGGAATTTCAGTCTTTTTCCATTATTTGACTAACTTACAGTGTGCACTCCATATTTAAATAATTAAATTTTGATGAGATGAATCCAGTATGTAAAATTCATTAACGACATGATCAACATGAATTTCTGCTCAGTTAAGGTGATTCAACCAGAATAGGTGTCTTCCAGCACAGAAGAGCACAGTTGAAAGCATTAGAAAGATTTAGGTCTTCCGAATAAAAACTTTAAGCTATGCTATTAATAGCTATTGATTTTACGATAAGCTCGGAGACTAATGTTAAGTATAGGACATGTAGAACAGCCAGTGGTGACAAGATAGTTGTGTGCCCCTTGTAGAGAGTATATTATGAGTAATTATGCAAGTCTTTGTAAACAACTACTGGAAAATCTTCTGAAATGTCTGTCACAAAGTACAATCGGATGCAGGACCTTGCAACGGAGACATCTTGTTACTTGATTTGACTTGACATTTCCTGCGTCTGAGCTACAACACTGATACCATATGACACAAATATGTTTCTTTTCAACATGACCTTTCACATTACTGTTTTCGGTTTTGGGCACCAACCTGGTTTTACCTGCAAGTATATCCAAAGGGGCCATATGGCCTCTGCACCATTAAATGCAGTAAAAACAGGAGTATTTGCCATGAGGTCCACTAGTTGATACTCCTGACTTAAGCAACTTAATGTCAGAATTTTTCTTTTTGATGGTACATTCCTCCAACAGCTTTATTTGGTAACATTATATGAGGAAGATTAAAAGTAAAGTATTTTTTGCTAGGTATAGTGATGGTGCTAAGCCCTGGTGGTTGTGGGTTCTGTGCAATGGCAAAGGTACATTTGGCAGGTGAACGGTTGCACACTCATCACTAGTTTTTCTGTTTGCACTGTTCATGGTACAACCTCTAATGAAAGGAAAGTGGGCTTTTTAAATCAGGCGACACAGTTTCCAGGCTCACATATGTGAGAGCAAGACCTACCTTGAATCTTTCTCAGACCTGTACCAGCCCACTGCTTATGTCTCCCTCCAATACTAGTCCTGTCTTCTCTTTTTCTCCAGACCATACTTTGATTTACACTGTGTGCTTCCAAAAATTATTCTGGATGCAGCCACATTGCTTTTGTCTCCTTTCCGGGTTAGAAGATTGTAAAGCAGTTACTAAATAATAATTTTAAAAATGCCTACGTTCTGAACTTGGTAAAAATAAGGCACTTTTCAATGCAAAATTGAGATCACAATTTGAACTTCTAACAGTCAATGTCATAGAGAAGTAATATGGAAATAAGTGTATACTAGAGAGGTATCCTCATGTTTTCTTGCAATCTCCTTTGTCTTTGGTAGGTCCTGTTTTAAATTATTGATATAATGTGATGGCTTAGCAACTTCTCCTGTTTCAGAAAAGAAGTTTGCTTTAAACTAGCCAATTGGTATTCCCTACCATTTGACATCAGCTGCATCTCCATTTTTCATTGGTTAAAAGTTTTCACAGGTCTGTTTGATTTTCACGCTGTTTCTGCTTTAAAAAAGCCGCCTGTGCCCGCGAAAAGGCAGTCTTTCTGCACTCTCAGCCACCCCAGACCACATCAGAGCAACCCCCTCTGGACTCCGGCAGCTGCGCCAAGAACCGCTAGAGCCACTGCGTTCCAAAGAGCTGCCGAGCCGTGCTTTCTCCGGAGCTGTTGCAGCTTGTCAGGACCTGATCCGTCTCTGCCAGCACGAGCCGCGCCAGGAAACACTGCCGAGCTGCCATGAACCGCCCGCCTTAGAAAGGACCTGCGGAGCCGTGCTTTCTCCGGAGCTGTTGCAGCTTGTCAGGACCTGATCCGTCTCTGCCAGCACGAGCCGCGCCAGGAAACACTGCCGAGCTGCCATGAACCGCTGCCAAGCCTCTGCGAACCACTGCTGTCATGTTTTGACACAGCCGCGCCGTGGGGACGGACCCCTTGTGCTGCTGCCGCCGTTTTTCTTGGCAAAGCGCCGCCGCTGCAAACGCCAAGCCCGGACTGCCCACACGCCTGAGAACGACTGAGTTTCGCTGCCCTGCCACTTGCCATGTGCCTGGGGACCCGCCGAGCCAGGTCCGGACTGCCCGAGTGCCCGAAAGCCGTTTGCTTTTGCTTTGCTCCATTCTGCGACAGGGACTGGCAGGACTTTGTGCCAATTCCGCTCTATCTCGCGCTGCCGGGTAATTCATAACTGCGCGGGTCTCTGTGTGCTGCTCACGCGGCAGAACCACGTGGCCGCCGCCATCTCGGATCACTGCTGCAGTCCGTGTTTGCTTTCGGTTTAACCCTTGCCTTCCCAAAACCCTCAATATCTCACTGTTTTCCTTTGTATTTAATATATATTTGTTTGTAGTGTTATTAAAGTTTGTTTCAGTTTTCCAAAAAGCATTTTAGAGGTCTCACTAATTCTTTTCTCCCTTCCCCTATTTCTGCTGGAATAGGGGAAGGTATTATTGTTACCAGACCTTGGTTTACCTTGGCCAAACCAGTGACATGTAACTAAACTGAAATGAAAGTTTCCATGATTTAGACACAGGATTATTAAAGGACCATTTATTGAGACTATGCAAAGTAAACCAATTTTTGTTTCATTCAGCTGCAAACAATGAAGGATCAATGAAGCTTTTTAAGCACACTTCTGCGCTAAACTAAGTTCAAATAATGCTCATAGACAAAACTTTCTGCTGTGCCTGTTGTGCGTATTTTCTTACCCATGCAAAGTAGCGTGAATATTACATTAGAGACTGAATCTTGTGTAACTAATATCCTAGCATTTAAATATAAAGCAATCCATGCTGAGTTATTTTTCCTTGTAGCAAATATAGCTAACAGGTTCTTGGAAGAAAGGAATTTTCTGAAGGTTTTGTTTTTTGTTTCCTTTCATCGTGTCCTCACAATGATGAGGTAGATCAGAGCCTTTTTGGCCACTAAGGCAGTTTTGAGAGAAGATGAATAAAAATTTCACTTTCGGAATAAATTTCTGGAAATAGTCCAGCTACTCATTGCCATTCTACTAATTCATTTATCATTCTATCTAGTAATTCAAATATGTTGGCTCTGTTTAAAATCATACTTGGTTCAAATGTGGTATGCAGTTTAAAGTACAGCTATGCATGTGGGCAGTACATTTATGTACTGTTATGATATATGTTATGTAATAAATTCTGAACAAAAACTTGCAGAATGTGTTTAAAATGAACTTGGATGGACTTAAGTATTACAGATTCCAGAGAAAAATATCTTCTAGTCTTCAGTTGGGTTTGTTTGTTTGTTTGTTTTTGGCAAGAGTAACATAATAATTCTAAGAAATCTGATTTAGTTATCTACTTTTTGTTACCAGATTTTTTTTGTTTGTTTGTTTTATTTTGGCTTATTTGGTTGTTGTTTTTTCTTTCTGACTGCTTACAAGGCGGTTAGATAAGATACTTGCTCCTTCTATGGGAGTAACATAGAAGTGATGCATTTGTTGTAGTAAACGGACTTCTAATTTTCATATACTTTTGAGCCTTAAATGCATTCATCCATACTTTCATGCTTTGACAGTTGAACTTTTTTAAAAAATGGTTTAATGGGTTGTGGGGTTTCTGTTTTGCAGGTTTCGCTGACTGAACTGATGGCTTCTTGCATTCTTAACTCAGCAAGGTACGATTACATTTCTTCAGTCACGGTCTTTTCTATTGATTTCTCTTCATGTACTTGCTGTTAGTGAATGTTGGTAAGAAACTGAATTCCTAATAATTTTTTCCACTCTTTGATGTCTGTGTATTCAGGAAGATTTATTGTAGATATATAAAGATAATTTGGTTTGTTTTCCCTGAGTCTAAATGAATATTGTAGCCTTGTGAAATCTATTTAGAAGTCTATTAAAGCTCAATAAATTCCATCTAACCCTACTGCTCTCCTTTTGTCAATAAACTGACTATTTTATTGGTTCCTAAGTGTTTTTACTTTTGCCTTGATGTATAGCTTCAAACTTCGTAATAAAAGAATGTATTTCACTAACAGTAAGCGATAATTTATAACAGAAGGTGAAATCCTTTTTGCGGGTATCTCAGTCCTGTAAGTGCATACTAGCTCTCTGTAGACCAGACACTTCACCTCTGCTTTTTTTAAAAGGAGTGTTCTCTTGCACCAGACTGAGGTTTTACATTATATCACTTAAATTTACATTTCTTTCAAATAATAAAATACAGTGTTTATTGCTGAGACATGAACAAGCAGTGCATTAAGAAAGTGTTAAAATGTACGTATTCAATCTCCTCAGGCTAGGAAAGGGATACTGATAGGTCTTCATAGATGTTAACATAGAAAATAATGATAACTGGAGAGGGGGGAAGGTAGTTGTTTCCCAATAAGTATATTCTTTTTCGGTAGGTATCGGGAGGGAATGGAAGTTTTTGAAATTACCCTTGGGGAAAATAAAATCAATCAGAGTCTTATGCATATGTTGTCAGTCTTAAAAAATAGTTAAATCACTGTGAGCTCCCACTCAAACAGGAGGACTTTGCTCTTGAAGAATATCTGATTCATGACCACTCTAAGGTTATTCACAAGAAGTATGAAGAACAGTAACAACATTTTAAAAAATGAATAATACCTCATTCAGTAGGTTGAAAGAAAATGTAATGTGCTTTGCAGATGCTCCAAGACAATTACAAGCCAGCCTTGAAGTCACATAACAACGTCACTGAGGTATTGAATTTGATGTTGTATTCTACCCGTCAGGAAAGGCAACTCCTTGGTACCATCCAGATGCAACTGAGTACCTTTCATCCAGAAGTTGCTTACGTTCAGCTGGGCATGGGGAAAGGCACAGAAGTACTTACATGCAAAAATTAAAACAAAATCTGGCACACAGAACTTTGATTTAATAGCCAGGATATGATGGTACTGGCTGAATGAAGGAAGATTCATAGTAATCTTCTCTGAATTCTAAATTGAGCTCTAAACCGTCTAATTTGTGTTCTAAAACAAGAATTCTCCAAGTTTTAAGGGAAGACATTCTTGCTGTTTGCAACAGTTGTTTCATTTTTATGTTAGATTGTTACACTATCAAAACAAATTTGAAGTATAAGATACCTGAAACTGAAAAAAATTGTATTTAAAAAAAAAAAACGTGGAGAATTTTTCTTCTTTTGCCACTCTAGACTTTTATCTCCAGAAGGAGGAGGGGAAAGAAAATGCCATACACCATTAGCTTGTCAAATTATCATGTTTTAAGATCAGGGTTTTTATAAAGAATCCTTGCCTAAATCAGTATCAGAGTTTGGTCTTTTTGAAATATATAAATAACATATTGTTTTTCTATATTCCTCACCAAACAGCAACAACAAAAGAAAAGTGAATTTTATGTCCAGGTATCCTGCCTGATAGAAATTGCAAGAATCTTGTTGCTGGTTCTACTTTGTCTAGTGCATACTGTAAAGAGCTTAAACTAAAATTGCTCAACAAAAAATATTATTGTTTTGTTTTGCGGATTTTTTCCTTTCATTGAATTAAAAATAGTTTTTAGAGACTTGGACACGTGTCTGAAGGAAAAATGTTTCAAAAGTTTGAGGTTTTTCGGCTGGGTTTTTTTGTTTGTTTGTTTGTTTGTTTCTGAATGCAAAATGAGTACAAAGTCATAAATCCCTTGAGATTGTTTCAGTTTGTTTCCAGAATGATTTACAATGAAAGGAACCAGTTAAATAAGAATGAAATAGTCTGCAGAGTCTAGGTTTGGACTAATGGAAGCTTCATGTCTGACTCTAGAACTTCTGTTTTCTTATGAATTATCTGAATCCAGGTGTGCACATATGAACTTTAAAAGTTTGATGTCTTTTCTGTCTTTTGCTAAATAACAGATGTGAGTAGCAAATTCCAAAACTCTTACCACAACAAAAAGTCTGTAGTTGTTCATGAGTGCAGGAAGTTTGCTGCTTTTTCTATCATAACTCTTTCCATCTCTTCTTTCTCACTCCTCATAGCTATCAAGCTATTCTCTGTCCCAGAGTCTGCCACTATCATTTTTCTAGGCATCCTGCTTGCTCAGTGATTTATTGATTAAGCACAGACACAATTCAGATTTGCAAATGGCAAATAATGATTTTGTGTGGCCCACCAGTCTTTGACAGTTTTCTTTATATTTGTTTGCTCCGTAGCTCATTACTTCATGAATTCTGGTTCAGAGTTTGTTTCTTTTTTAATTATACATTTGTTTGTGTGTTTATCCTGTCTTCTGACTCATGTTACTTACATCTGGTATACTTTCAAGCTTTACCTGGTTATATATTAAAGTCATACACAGTTAGTTAGTGCTCAGGCTAGTATAGTCCTTCCTAACTTGTCTCAGCTATATTTGGTACTGTTGGAACAGGTGTGAGTCACATCTTGGTCAGTGACTGCGTCTGTGAAAATAGCTCAATAGCTGTCTAGGGAAAGCAGAGTGCTGGAGATCATTTGCCTGTTAATTTGCTCAGAATACTATTTTTTTTCCAATGAAACTTATGATGATCTATGCAGGCAGCATGGTGCTAGAAGTAAGATGTTTGGTTTTCATTCTGCCTTGTTTTATTTTATAGGCTATCCTTGAACAAGGAGTGGGGAGGCAGGCAAGTTCTGACTGTGAATAGTTGCTCACAGTTGTTTCCAGCTGTGACTGCTCACAGCTTCCAACAAATCTGGTTTTAGTTGTAATAGTGCACTGGAAGTGATTGCAGTGGCTTCCACATGATATAGCACTTTTGCCTTGAAAGAAATACATGTTTATAAACACATCCTTATGGGACCAGAATTTGTAATGTGATTAAGTCAGCTTCTGGGCATTTCACTGTATAAATGAGTGGCCTGTTGAGTTTAGAGCACAGCATCCAGCTAGATTTCTGGGCAACAAAACAAAGTATTTACCAGGACTTTACCAGTTTAGACCACCAGTCCTATGTCCGAGTAAGCTGTCTTCAAGCACACCTAGCAGTGTGTGGCAGGAAATTGGCCCTTTGAAAATCAGGAGGGAATGTGGACCAAGAGGTGGGGTTCTCCTATATGTTGAGTATAACAACAGCTTCTCGTATGACTTGGTTTAGGTAAAACAGGACTCCATACTTACAAGAGCTTATATGCTGAGGTAGACATACGAGGGACTGCAAACGGTTTGTTATAATGTGCTGGCAAAAGATTATTATATCTTGAAAATGTATAGAACTGAGCAGAATTTGTACTGAGGAGATGTGTGTATGTGTTATGTATGGTATCAGTCATCACTTGTCAGCTTGCATGTGTATGTATAGATCTGTATCTGTGCACATCTTATTGTAGTAATCAAACATAAGTGAAATAGCTCTGGGTTTGTTTTGTTTTGGTTTTTTAATTAAAAGCAAGCTGGTCAGGGGAAGTTCAGGTTAGACATCAAGAAAGGGCTTGTCACTGAAAGGGTGGTTGGTCACTGGCACAGGCTCCCCAGGGAAGTCATAACAGCATCAAGCCTGTCAGAGTTCAAGTAGTGTCTGGATGATGCTCTTAGACATATGGTTTAGTTTTAGATAGTCCTGCAAGGAACAGGGAGTTGGACTCAATGGTCCTTATGGGTCCCTTCCAGCTTGAGATATGCTGTGATTCTGTGGTCATGTGCATCCCTAGGCTTAGCTACAGCAGCAGGTTGCTAGGTAGTTCTGGTTCTGACGGACCAAGATGTGCAATCACAGGCAATATGTCAGTGGATGCCATTGGAAACAAAGAAAAGAGAAACTAAAAATAGTGGATAGAGTAGGGCCACGTTCAGATGAAATAACCTCAGCCAGGCTATCTATGCATTACTACTTTGACAGGCCTGCAATCAGGGACTGCTCACTCAAGTGAGCAGAAAATACTCAGGTAAGAAGAAGAAAACATTTTTAATTCAGGACATAAATTGTTAGCTATTAATCATTAGCCATGGCAGATAAAAATACCTAACCTAACAGATTTAGCCAATAGCTTAATCTGTTCCTTAAATAATTTTTTGGGGGGAAGCAGTAGTGGTTTAAATGTTTTTGTGTTGGAAATAACTGAAATGTTTATTTCAAAAATGTTTTCCAACACTGTGTATAGATATCCTTGTTAAATGTGACTTCTCAGGACAAAGACAAATAACTTTCATTTAAAATATCCAGCTTATAAGCTTAAGATGACACTTTAAAGTAAGTAGTGGTACAGCACTGATGGAATATTTTGGAACAGAAAAATACATTTGTTTTGCAGAATAATGTTTCAAGCAGTAGCAAAAGCATTCCAAGTGATAGCAATTAATGTTTTCAAGGGGAAAACAAAGTGGATATTTTAATGGAAATGTGATATGTGAAAAGATGGATCTTGTGAGGTTTCCTCTGGATATGACCGTAGTGGTAAAAGTGGGCACCGTTTTCCCTTACTTTACTGTATGTCTCATTTGAACTGAAGTTTATAAAAATTTCAGTAATGCTATACTGCCTTGACCAAAGAGATGTTGTAGTGAGCACAAAACACTTCTGTGTAAACGTGTACTCTCTTATAAATGAGAAATTGAATGGAAGGAGCGTATTTTTTCTAGGACACCTAAGTTAGAGCTGAGGTCTAATTAGACCTCAAACATCACCATATTGGTTTTTAAGGGACCAACTAACCTGATGTTTGAGAGAATCACAACCTGAACATGATTAGTACATGCCAACAGCTTATTAAGAGACAGAGGATTCAAATGCCATTTGAGAAGCAGAAGGGTTTTGAATCACTGTGTAGTAATATGCTCTGCTTTTAGTAGTTGTCATTTGCTTATCTCAATTCTCAGCTTTCAAAAGCCACCAAATTTGGGTTCTGCCCTACAATGAATGCTGAGTGTTTAATCTGAACCTTTTCAGTTGTCCTTCCATCTCTGCCTGATTGTTGTTTAAAGAACAGAATCATGAGTAGGCCAGGAGGACCCACTGGCTTCATGCATTAGAAGGCAGTTCTGATGTGGCTTCCACCAACTTCAGACCTTACTTCTGGGTTTCATTGTCTAAGATCTTACTGCATTTCTAGAAAGAACCAAAATTCTTGGTCCTTTTTGCATAGAGTAGTGAAGTTCACTCTTTATCATTAAATATGTATATGATTTAATTTACCCTATGGACCAAAACGCTGGCCTAGAAATGAGTATTTGACCCAAATTTTCTTAGCTAATGGAATCTTTTCAACATTTTTTTCCTTACTGGAAATAAATGTTTTAGAGATGACTTGATATGAAGAGACCATTTTAAAAGTGGTAAATTATATTTGAACTAAATTGTTTAGTGACTTAAAATATAGATATCATTAATTTTTAATGTAAAACATAAAACTTGATTACTTTTTTGTGGGTTATATCTTTGTGATATTTTTCCTTCGGGTAGCTGAAATTTTCTTTGAAATGTGTGATTCAGCAATGGGTTTTGCTGACATGAAGATTAAAATGGAATAATATTTATGCAAAATCATGTAGGCATAACTTTAAAAATGTGTTTCACATAAAATGCCTCCTCAGAGTTTTTACCATCACAACAGACTAAACAGTCTGGGACCTTGAGGCTCCAAAGAAGAAGCTTTTGCTCTTCTATGACAGTTATTCAAAACATAGCTGGAGGAGGCCAGCTTTCGCAGTTGGACAAGTAGACCGTGACAGTTCTTCCCCGAGGTTTAAATATGCAGTACTGACATGAATACAAAATCCGTTGTTATTGCTGACCTATTCTTATCCCTCAGATTAATGAACACCATCACAGCATTTGTATTTTGTGCCTTAATTAAGTAATGATCTCCAGGGGCCAACTGCTCTATATGTAAAACTATTACTGTTCTCAATGGGAAGGAACAGTATGTACTTTTCTCAAGGCAGAAGCAATGATTAAAAAAACGAGAGGAATTAACTGAGACATGGGAACCTAAATTTAATCTTGGTCAGTACACTATCCTCTCTTCTTTCATCTCATTCTTGCCCTGAATGCCTTTTCAGCAAGGATTGTTAGAGGGAAAATACAATGGCTGTTGGAGTTTGCTGTGCTTTCCTAAGGTAGCTAACAATGTCAGCCTTAATTTGCTGCTGCTGGTGGTGTAGACCATCTCCAGACAGCAGTCTGGGGTCCTGTTCAGATCTCACACTTTCGAGGGTTGAAGCTTGCTGTTAATACTTACAGCATAATTATTCTCAAAAATGCAGAACAATTTGGTCACTATGAAAACTTTAAAGTTGTGTCCAGTCTTTATAAGAGTTTGTGACATACAATACTGTGATGCTTTAATATTGCAATAATATGCACTTAATGTAATATTTAAAAAAAAAAATCGTGATTTTCACCTATTGATTGTATTTGAAATCATATCCAGGATCTATTCCTTCAGTATTGTGGAAATGCAATTGTTTCAAATATGTATTAAAAAAAAGTAGAAGAAAAACAATTGAAGTTGTACCCTTTATTTCTAAAAAGAGAAGGGTCCCTCACAGTGAATTTGTCTTGATCTATTTCAGCTAAAATGAGTGTTTAGTAATAGAGGTTAGCTGGGCAAGAACAGTTGTAGAAAAGAGGGCCAACACAGCACAACATGTATTGAGGATTATCTTGTTGACATAAGTAATTTCCATATACATGTTGTTTCTGTGAGTCCATAATCTAGTTTGTAGAGGGAATTGAATGCTTTCCAAGAACTACTTAGTATAAGTATGATAACTCAAATCGCTCTAAAAACACTTGGAGTGGCTATTTTTATTTATTTATTTTTAATCAAAGCAGAACTGTGGGAATCTAGAGGTTTTGATGAAAAAGCATTAAATGAAAAGATCCAAGCATTCTGGAAAGTTTTATAACTTCCTGAAACTGGGTATGAAAATAATCTTTTACTTAGATTTTAATTTAAGCTTGTACATTTCCGCCTTTTATTCATCTTCATTTTAATTTGTTTCATTATTTCATTATGCATATTATAAAGTATTTATAACTTTATATGATTTCTTAAAAATGGAGTTCTTAGCTAAGTTATATATTTTCACAATTTTAAAATGACAGGTAAGTAGATGAAAAATTTTGAGACCTCTGACATGGTTTAACTCCAGTAGGCAGCTCAGCCCTCTTGCTCATTACCCACACAGTGGGATGGGGAAGAGAATTGAAAAGGTAAAAGTGAGAAAACTCATGCGCTGAGATAAAGACAACTTTGTAGATAAGGCAAAACCTGCATATGCAATCAAACCAAGATAAGGAATTTGTTCATTGCTTCCCAACAGGAAAGCAGGACTCCATCACCCATAATGATTTCTTGGGAAGTCGGACGTCTTACCTCTGAACATCCCCCCCACTTCCTCCTTCTACCTGCAGCTTTTATTGCTGAGCATGATGTCATATGATGGGGGATATCCCTTTGATCAGTTGGCATCAGCTGTTCTGGCCATGTCTCCTCCCCACTTCTTGCTCCCAGCCTGCTTGCTCGAGGAGCAGCATGAGAAACAGAAAAGGCCTTGATGCTGCGTAAGCACTGCTGAGCAGTGGCTAAAACATCCCTGTGTTATCAAAACCATTTTCAGCACAAATCCAAAACATAGCCCTATACAAGCTACTATGAAGAAAACTAACTCTATCTCAGCCAAAGACCACTACAGACCACCTATTCACTTTTAATTTTTTTTCAATGAGTCTGATGGTTTTCGTGTACTTTTAGACACCATAATGGTTTTAGCCACATTTTCTCATTTTTCTGACTTCTTGACAGACAGGCAAAAGAGTCTGAGTTCTTTCACTTTTTTTTCCCTCTTACATGAGGGTGTTTACTGATGGTTATAACTTGTATTTGCATGGAAACATGTATTTATGCCAGAAGTTTGAAAGGCTTATGGTCATCCCGTTGCTGACTGAACACTGACAGAATTGAGTCATGTTTTGCCTAAAATGTCTACAGAAACAATATCCAAAGATAGATGTCTCTGTGCAAAATGATGTCTAAGGAACAGAATTTTAACCACTTTCCTTGTCTTGCTGGTTCACTTCTGTTGATGGGGTGGAGTTTTTGACTGTTCATTCAGACTCGTTCACACATGAAGCTCTCTTCAGCACATTGAACGCTGCATAGTCTCACTTGAAATGTGTTCCTTGCTCAGCAGATTTGCCAATGTGCATTCACATCTTTCCCACCGAGCCAGGGAGATATTTGGAGTATTTTGCAGCCTATGGGAACATAATTGTCAAATGAATGACATCTTTTCTTCATCAGAATAGAAATAGTTCTCCTTAGCCATTGGATTTCATGCATTTGTTGCTGCTTCTGGCTGCCGTCATGAGCTCTTAACTTGCTCTCACAAGTGGGTGATGTATGTCCATTTGTCACTATGCCACTTGCACAAACCCAGGCTGTTAATCCAAAAAGCTGTTAGTACTTTTTCCAACTCTATTGAAAGTCAGGAGAAGCTTATCTCGAGGAATAGTAAAAGGTAAACTTGGATTTATATGTCTGTAGTATTTTGGTAGAAATAAAGTAAATAGTTTAATTGTGTTACTTTTATATGCCAAATGATACTTGGCTGATATTCTTTCATCTCATGCTAAGAAAAGGCAAGAAAATACATGAGTGGTAGAGATGAGAGAAGATCAAGAAATGCTGAAAAAGCTCAGGAAATGCAGGGACTGTGTATTAAAACAGCACTGATTTAAAAGCAAACAAGAAGTGTCTCAGGAAATGTGTCTATCCATGGGTACGCAGCAGACTGGTACCACCCAAGATAAAGCTCTCAGGATGGTGATATAGTTTCATTTACAAATAGACATAAAGCTCAGCAGTTACTGAGAAACAAAACTGAAAGCAGGAGTCTTTATAGGGAAAAAATGAAAGAGTTTTATCACACTGACCTCTGTACACTTTCCACCTCTCATCTCAACATGGATATACTGGAATGGAAAAAGGTTCAGAGAAGCACAACAAGGATGAGCAAAAGGCCTTAAAACAACTTCTGTGTGAAGAAAAACCTTCAGTATTAGACGAGGGGAAAATAAACTAAAAGTGAAAAGAAACAAAAAATTAGGCTGGGGAGGAAGGATAGGGAAAAATTGTTCATCATCTGTTCTGAAACCTCAAGGAATCAAATTAAGGAAATAGGAGTTAAGTTCAAAAGAAATAATGACACCATTTTTCATGCATCAGATCACAATTGTGAAATTCCTTGTCAAAGTTTATTGTTGATGGGAAGTTTGCATGAGCTTCAGGAGAAGGCTTGATCATTGCCAGGCAAATACATTCACTGAGCTTGTTGGAGGCACAAAAATCGTGTTTGTTTCAGAAATAAATGAAGGATAAAAGCTTACTCAAAGTACTGTTATCCTGTTCTTCACCTTGAATATCCACTTTTTGGAGGCTGTCAAAGGAAAAATACTGAACTAACTGGACTTTTAGTCTAACTTATGGCAGCTTTTGATGTCTCAATCTTTTATGCTAAAATACGTGGCTAAAACCAAGCCAGTTTTCTTTTGAATTTTTTGTTGGGTGTTTGCGTTGTTTGTTTTAACAAAAGATGCTTATAGAGTGTTAAGAGTTATAACATCATAATCAAAAAAAAGGATGGGCCATGAGAAGTAACTGTCATGTCATACAAGATGTTAGTGTGACACTTCATATTTACAAGATTTAGTCTTGTAGGTTTTTTTGCTAGTATTAAAATCTAACAAAACCTGCATAATTATTTTCATTATGTTTTTGTGGAAGATTTTTTTTTTTAAATTGTTTGGGCTGGAAGGGATCATGTAGTTTTAACTCCCCTGCCATGGGCAGGGACACCTTCCACTAGACCAGGTTGCTCAAAGCCCCGTCCAGCCTGGCCTTGAACACTTCCTGGGAGGGGGCATCCACAGCTTCTCTGGACAACCTGTTCCAGTGCTTCACCACCCTCACGGCAAAGAATTTCTTCCTTTCATGTAATCTAAACTTACCCTTTTCCAGTCTGAAACTGTTAGCCCTTTTCCTATCACTACACTCTCTGATAAACAGTCCCTCCCCATCTTTCCTGTAACCCCCCTTTAAGTACTGGAAGGTCACTGTAAGGTCTCCCTGGAGCCTTCAGTATCCAGGCTGAACAATCGCAACTCTTTCAGCCTGTCCTCATTAGGGAAGTGCTCCAGCCTCTTGATCATCTTCGTGGCCCTCCTCTGAACCTCCTCAAGCAGATTCGTGACTTTCTTACACTGGGGACCACATCAGTGGATGCAGTACTCCAGGTGGAGTCTCACGAGAGCAGAGCAGAGAGAGAGAATCACCTCCTTTGACCTGCTGGCCACACTTCTGGTGCAGCTCAGGATATATGATTTGCTCTCTGGACTGCAAACACACACTGCTGCCTCAATCAGTTTTTTATCTACCAACAATCCCAAATCCTTCTGCACAAGGCTACTCTCAGTCCCATCATCTGCTAGCCTCTATTGATACTGAGGATTGCTCTGACCCACATGCAGGACTTTGCACTTGGCCTTGTTGAACATTTTTACACAGGTCCACCTCTCAAGCCTGTCAAGGTCCCTCTGGATGGCATCCCTTCCTTCCAGCATGTCAACGGCACCACTTAACTTGGTGTCATCAGCAAACTTGCTGGTGATGCATTCAATCCCACTGTCCATGTTGCTGATCTCTTCAAATGAATATCTGTGAATAAGAAAGGAAAAAAAAAAAAGAGTAAATACAACAGAACGCAAAAAACCCAAACCCAAACAACCCTGTCACTCACAAACCAAAGCAGGGTTGGCTCAGACAGAATAGTATTTTTCAATTATTTTTGTACTCTTTTCTTCCTCTTTGTTCTGGAGGCACTGACATTGATTGCAGTGGCAGACAGCATGGGCCTATTAAGAATGTTTACTACTCTTTAAATCACTGATTATTTTTCTGAAAACTGCTAATGATATTTGATCTGTTCAGCAGTGCTTTTGAACCACTTATATAATGAAATTCCTCTGCCAACGTCACTGCAGTTTTGCACAGTGTGGGAGAGACGGGTGTATGAAACCACACACTGTTCCTGCTTGGCAAGGTGTTGAAATGAGTAGCCTGTCAGACACTCGTGTTCTTGTGATGGACAGCATTGTGTTAACAGTCAGCAAGTCCCAGAGCAATGAATCACAGTGCTAGAGTAGTGTAATGGGCTCCAAGTGCCTGCAAAACCAGCCTTTATCTTTGGAAAAGTTTTTACTGGGGCTATGGGATGAGGTCGGATGTGAAACTAAGAAAAGCAGTGGATGAAGAAAAGGGTATCTGGGGAAGTTAGGGTGAGGGGTGCTAGTGCTGAGTATAAGACACAAAGAAATGGGGGAAGGGGGGGTGTCATGGAGGAGAGGAGAGGATAAGGATGGTAAAGTGCAGAATATTTTCCCTCTGTTTTTATAGAGGCTTTTATATGTATTGAATTAGGTTAACCCTTAGCAGCTGTAGGAGATGGAAAGAAGGATGACTAACTTCACCTGTTCCCTGAAGATAGCAGTGGTATTCTTCAGCCTCAAACATCAGTGTAAGGTTGAAAATTGTTTTTATTGTATTGTTTAGCTAGCAGTAGTTAACTAGATGGTTATCTAATTGTCCACTTTAGGGCATAATGCTAATTGTTATCAAACATAGAGAAAATTAAATATTCATAGATAATGAAGGAAATTATTATAAATCTTCTGCTATAAGGGAAGCAGCATTACCTATCAAATATAACAGCATTTTTATATTTATGGAAAACTTGGGCTTGTGCATGGAGCATCTTCTTGAGAGGATTGCTCGGCCTTTGAGCATGCAGTTTTCTGATGGTTTTGAATTATTAAACCATCCAGTACAGTCTGGCTGCTAGCAGCTGAGCAGAAGGAATTTCTTGGTGTTCATGGAGTCTGAAATTAATAATTATTCTCAAAACATGATAAACTAGCAGAGTTAGTGTGACATAGGAGACTGACTTGAAACTCAGAAAATGTATAGTCTCTTCTAGTCTATTTATTCTTTTGCTTTCATTATAAACCAATTTTCTTTTAATGCGAACTACTGTTGGAATCTGTATCTCATCAGTATCGGCCTCACCCCCAAGCATACAGTCTTTGAAGAAGTCAGAATAGCCGTGTAAAGTACCTACTTCTATAAAACAAGTCAGTGTGACAAACTGAAGATGCAGACGCCAAATTTGATATTTATGCAACTATTATACAGTCCTCATGGTACAAATTATTAACATAAGTATTGCTTCATGCAATGGTATAGACAGAAATTTAAGTACATGAGCTGACTCATTGAAAGACCCAGTGCTCAAGCTCTCAATCATCCAGGTTAGCTTTTACAGTGGTGCTTGCTGAGGGGAATCACATTGCAAATTGCCTCCTGGGCAGTTTTCTTGGAACTGTATTTTTCTACAATGTTATTTGTTAGCTAGCGTATTGTTGATGGATGTACTTTGCTGGACTTACTGTGGGATACTGTCATGTCTCTTAGCTGCTTACCAGTGAAATTGTTTCAGGCAACTGTAAGTGGAATTCTGATGATTTCATCTGCTGGTTTTCATCTACTGTGCGAAAACAGGAAATTTTGATTAATATAATTTTCTTCTTTCCTTTTTTTAATGACCCATTACGTTATGAATTCTTAAATTAAGAGACTTGAAAGGTTATGTATTTAATTCTCTGCTCCATCGCAATTTGAAGATGTACTCTTCATGAGAAGCTGGGTTCTTGAACATTAAAGAGAACTTTGCTTAGGTTATGGCACAGAATAAATACATTCTTACTTCTTGGAACTTGTATGACAACATTTTAGTGAAGGTTTTATCTGCATGTACTGTAAAGAAAAGACAGTTTGCACCTCAGACTGCAATGGACTTGTCCTGCATGTAGTGGCAAGACCCAAACATGCATGGAATAAAGTGCAACACCTTACAGTAGGTCCATCACATCTGTTTGACCTGTGCATACAGGCACCACACGTAAATGTACCTTTACTATTGTTTCACCTCTAGCTTCGAGAGATCGTGTTTCAAGCGATTCTGATTTTTATAGAGTCAGACCTTTAAAACAGGCATGATCAGAGTATTCGGATTTTTGTTACTAAGAAGGTAGGTGGTGCTTACACGTACAAACTAGTTGAAAATGAAAGATGTCTGAGATTTGTGCATTCAACTTTCAAAGAATCATATCAACTACTGAAACATAATAGGCAAGTTCAGAAATGCAAGGTTGTTTTGGATGCTCTGATCCAAAAGGAAGGCACCTCTGTTTTTCAGTAGGTCTGGTTTTAAAGAATTTTGATTTGAACCCAGAATGCTTTCTTTCAAATATTTTAGCAAAGTGTGAAACTGAACTTCTGAGGGGGACTGTCTTCTCTGGAGGAAATTTGAAGGTGGTAGGCTGTGATGCTTGTTAATAGACTACTATTTATCAGCCAAGTAACTTGCAGCAACTTAATATTTAATGTAGGGGCATAGAGTTTGCTGATTTAGGAATAGATTACGAAAAGATCCCTGAAAATTGATCAATTAATTGAGTTCTTGTTGTATTTGAAATTTTGAAAACGTTTGGGCATGCAGCCTATTCTAACATGACCTCAGATATTTATGGGTTGGTTTCTATTATTTTCATAATTTTTAAACCTTTTTTTTTTACCTTCTGGGTAGCAAGGAAAAAGTAACTTTTTTTCCTTGTTTTAGAAATAAAAGGGGATTTTGGTCAAATTTTTGTAAATTAACTTTCCCAAATGTTACATCATTTGCAGAAACAATACAGCCTTGCAATTGCTTGGTGTGTGATGATCTTAAATATTTCATAAGCTTTACTCTTCTGTGTTGTCAAGTCTTAGACTTACTGTGTCAATTCATTTCTGGTAGCCTACTTGAAACTGAGTTGCAAACAGCTACTTACACTATTCCAGAATGAATCCTTAGACTGACTTGATTCTGAGATTCAGGTACACAACAGGAAATGTGGAAAACATTTTAATGGACAAGGTAAATTTCAGAAAGTATTGTCATTAAAAAAATTGAATGGTTCTAATTATTTGATGATATTTTTAGTAATGATGAAGATTTTGCATGAAAAAGTGTAGTAAATTTTATGATGTTGCCTCAAAAATCTCTTAGTTGCCACAGAAGTTCCTTAGCATGCTGTTTTATTCTAGCAGAAAACATGCAGCTTTCTTTATTGTCTGTGCAGTATAATTTCTTTTTCTTGAGTTACAATCTCTGCCACAAAATCTAAACTCCAATAACAAACATCGATCTACTATTCTATGAAAATAATAACTTTCCTAAGGTATATTAAAATTCTTGTTTTGACACCACAGTTTAGTAATAAATCATATTAGAACCCCATATTTGAGTTTTGACATAGTCTAGATATATTATATTACCCTGAATACATTTAATAAGAAATGTTTAGCTATTTGAGAAAAAACATTTTACTTTATGCAAAAAGCTCGAATGTAGATGTCACACTGTTTGTGGAAAATAATAGTAAGAGGATGCAAGTGAATACACCTTGCAATTCTGCAGTGGTGTGATTAATTAAGAAATTGTGAAAGTCAAGATTTTGGAAATCCTCATTGATGAGCTTCTTTGTTCTATTTCTGAGTGGATGGGTTTTGTTATTGTTGTTTGATCGTTTGTTTTTACATTTTATTGTAAATTTAGCTCAGAATTACCAGTTCTATGAACTGGCTTTTTTCAAGTGAGCTTAATGGCTTCACAGGGAACTCAGTCCTGTGGGAGCATCCCTCTGCCGACTGATTAATCCGAGCTGATGTTATTTTCAGGTTACTCTATCTGATCTTTGTCATGGTGATATATGTAATCTATTTAACTGTTCCAGCTGCAAGACTAGAATAAATGAATATGTCTGTGTAGGGTTGACAAAGTGTTTGGACAATTTTTCTTACTTATTTAACTTGCCAAGATAAATTTAGCAAATAATTTTGTATTCACCTTAAAAGTAATTGAAACACATAGAAAAGAACAGAACTAATTACATACATACATATATAAAAATATATACATTTGTATTATTATTTATTTATTCTGGGAATGTCCTGAAGTTCTATGGCTGCATGAAGAAACTTTAATGTCTGGAAGCATTGCAGATACTTAAACTATTCCTACAAGTTCTTTTAATTCTCAACAATGCACTGTTCTTCCACATTGTATAGAAAATAGACCACTCTACACTAAGGGACAGGTAGAAGATACATCCTGTCTCACAAATTACTTGATCTAGAATAAATCAGAGGGAAAAAAAGACTGCCAAGCGGTGTGTTTTCAGCTTGTGTTACTGACATGATGTGGCGAGAATGCACTTAAGACAGAAAGCAGTTGTATTCCAGGAACCTGAATTTATCACAAATCAATCTGCTTAGCACTCCCTCCACACAAGTTCGGAATATCAGTGGAAGAAATTTTTACTACACGGCTAATCACATAAAACCATGAAATCTACTCTAAGGGAAGATTTATATCCAAAATGGCACACCAGCCGCTTACAATGGGAGAATCTCTCACTTAATAATACAGAAAGGAAGTATCTTGCCAATACCGAGGTAAGAGTCACTCAATCCTAGACACGCACACTCGGCCAGCGCCCAGGCTCCAGGGAAGAGAAGTGTCTCAGGAAGCATCCTCGGTCTAGCGCCCCGGCCCGAGGGGAGAGGTCTCCTCCGCATAGCTCGCTGCTCCGAGGAGAACCAAAACTCGAAAGTGGTTCTCCGGCGGGGCTCCATTTATATCCTCATCGAGTGTGGGGGCTGTGGTCATTTTCGGGAAACGCAGACAGAATGCAGCTTAACGAAACTCAGACTCTCAGGTGCCACATCCCCGGGGGGCAAGGCTTGTCCTTTTGTGCAAGCTCGGTGCACGGGGTTCAGGACGGGGGCGGCGGGGAGTAGCTCCCGGTGCTTA
>NW_010425279.1:26828-27744 GCF_000710305.1 Buceros rhinoceros silvestris
TTCTTGACGGGGGCGGCGGGGAGTAGCTCCAGGTGCTTACCAGGTGCTGCTGCAGGCCTGTCTTTTGTGCAGGCTCCGTGCAGACAGGCAGGGGGTTGCACTGTCACACATGACTACCAGATTTTTTAAAAAGAGCATTTATTAAAACATGCATAGACAAGTCTGTCTACCGGGACTAAATTTTTTTGGCCTTAGATAAGAACACAAACTTTTAAAGGTGAATTATCTTCCACAAGCAAGACAGAGACAAGTACTTTGCCTGATCACAAATTTCCATCTGTACCATATTTGGTACTCAACCAGCAATTCACAAAATGTGAGCAGAAAATAAGCAAATCAGATCATCCTGGAATAACTAACATCCTATAGCATAAATTAGGTCCATTTTACCAGCTTCTCTGCTGGTGTTTAACGTGTAGACTCAGTAGAACTCTGCACTCATGTTTTCCATACTAGACAGGAAAGGTCCTTAGATCCATGTGGCATGCTTTGTGAGACAGGTGCTTTACAGGAAAACACTCCAAGCAATGAAAGCCAGCCTTCAGAACAGGTCCGAAAAGAAGCAGAGCTCATGCATTGGGGTGTTAAGCTCCAATAATTGGTATAATAGCCACTTTCCTTTTCTCTCTAATTACATTCAAATTTTTCAATACTACAGACTGTAGAATGCTTAAGAAGTAGATTGCTAAAATAAAATTATAAAAAGCAGCTGAGTTACAAGTAGAAATGAACAGTGGGATTCCAAAGAGATAATTCTGCCCTAGTGCTTACAGGTCTTTTAGTAGTTTAAATTTTGCAGCTTGAAAAGCCATTGAATGGATGACTGGGGTAATTATTCTTGGAAAACTAGCAAAAGAAGAGGAAATAAGTAATTTTAAATGAAAGCATTCCAACTTCTACCTTTAAATGCTTCTTT
>NW_010425279.1:27833-32103 GCF_000710305.1 Buceros rhinoceros silvestris
CTTTCCCTATGTTCATGGGTGAACTCGTTCTGTGAATCTACTTGATTTCAGTTCATTGCCTTACTGCCTCCTTGCACTTATTTTGTACAGGGACCCTGAGCCAGGTAATCCCTGAGACTCATCCTGTCATTTTTCTTTGATGCTGTATATTGTTTCACACCTCTGTTATTTTGTGGGATTTTTAAATGAAAGTTTGGGTACCTAGCATCTGTAGATAAAACCATCCTCTAGTAAGAAACATCACAGTTGTATCTTTACATATCTTCCCATGACGAGTGTTCTTGACTAAGGTATTATGTAACTTGCTTTCATTAAAGATGCTTCAGTTTTCAGCATTGCCCAAGTACATGCTCTCATTCCATAAATATTAAATACAAGATATAGAATAAACTCTCAGTACTGCAGTAATTGGTATTAGTGCCTTGAAAGATCATAAATATTTTTCACTTCTGATTGTTATTCTGCAAATTTATAAAAATTACACCCCATTACTAGGCATCTTGTCCAGCTAAAACAGGCTTATACTGAAGTGAAAGTATGAAACAACTTTTGTTATTTAAATTAAACACCTACTTTTAAGGTTAGTTGGCATTAAAGGAAAAAAATCTTGTTATTTCCTTTGGTATCTGTATTACCATCTATAACTCACTGCTGGACCTTTCCTGAGTATTTCACCTGGCTGACCCGCCAACTTTACTCTAGCCTTTTGCAAGAATAGCTAAAAGATATTTTCACAGAGATGGATAAAATTTTCCATTTTGAATGCATGTAGTCTGTCTCTGTTCCTCTGCTTTGTACTCTTTTATTCTGTTTTTCATGGAATCTAGCCTTTTTAACTATCTTCTTTTCTCCAAGTTACTCATTATCTGTGAGTTAGCCTGATAGTATCTGATGGAAATGTGATATAAAGCTGGAATTTAGTTCTTTCCGTTTACCCAGTTTTCCAAGTAATTTTTTTTTCTCTAGCCATTTCAAGAGCATCAAATGTCGTGCTTAAGATCCACATCATGATTATTTTGAGAAAATACCTATTCAGCTCATTCAGCTGTCATTTGTTCCCATGCATTTGTATTTGCTAAATTTTTGCCAAATGTTTTCCAAACTTCTGTAGATTGCCCGATGTAATCTAACACTTGTAGACCTCAACAATTCTAAAATATACCTTTTCATATTTTTGGGAAGGTTCCTATGTGGATGCCTCTGAAACATTAAAATTTGAAATGTTACATTTTATCTGAAATTTTGATTTGTTTCTAAATACTCTAATGTAGTTTTTTGATTTTGTTTTTTTAAGAAAAGAAAATCCACAGGAAAGTGAAGGCAGGATTCACTTTACTTGATTGATACTGGCTAGAAAGTTCAGTGGTGAATTTGGAAATTATTTTGAGATTTCTTTCATAACACTTCTGAAAAGTGATTAATTTTACCTATTCTGGACATTAGTTTTACGATAGGAATAGATCTAAAGGCAGGAAACTGCCCTTATCTCTGTGGTGAAAGACTGGTAAATTGCTCCAGTTAATCTGTGGTGCAAGGGTGATCTGTGCAGATTGAAACTGAGATAATCACATTCCTGGAGGTATTTAAAAGATGTGTAAATGTGGTGCTTAAGGACATGGTTTAGTGGTGGACTTGGCAGTGTTAGGTTTATGGTTGAACTCGATATTCAAGGTCTTTTCCAACCTAAATGAATCTATGATTCTATGATTTATCTCTATCACAGATAAAATTAGATAGTTGAATATAGCTATTGTGTTGCTTTCTATAGCAAGATGTTAAAAATAAATGTCTGTATGAGTCTGGTAGAAAGGAAAATGTAGCAGAAGAAAGGGGGGAAGTAGAAGATACAGAACAGTGATTTAGCTGTGTTTATTCCTATCAAGGCACAACTACACCTGCATCTTAAGTGTCCTCAAGCTCTTTTGTTTTTGGGGTTTTTTTTGTAACTATAAGAACTTCACACACTTCAGAGACTGACCCAAGGAAAAAAAAAAAGTCAGAAACAGTTAACATTAAAAGTATACTCATTTGAATTTTAAAATATTTTTGCCTAATAGTAGATTAAAAACGAATTTTCATGGAAGCTAGCTGAGGACGTGGCAGCTGAACCTGAATAGAATCCATTCAGGTCCTATGCCCTTTTCTGAACAATAGATGTTGTGTGATGCTAAAAAGCACAGTAACAGCATGTTCCTTCATTTGATAACAGGTCCTTGACATAATGTTTAAGACTGGGCTGCTTGCATATATTAAGGAGCACTGACATATCTTCCTGTTTGACACCTACTCTGAGTACAGATGATGTAGTACAACATGGAAATAGGTTAATTTGATACTTAGCTAGGTCTCAGTTTGTTTACAATATCATTATCCAGGTTTTATTCTGTGGTTATCTGTCTGAACTAAATATCACAGAATCTCAAAACAGTTGAGGTAGAAAGGGATGACTGGAAACTGTCTAGTCTAATCCCTGTGCCCAAAGCAAAGACATGTAGGGAGTTTTATTTGGTCTCTGTCTAGATGGCTTTTGAATATCTCCAAGGAGGGAGACTCTACAACCTCTATGGACAACCTGTGCCAACATTTTATCACCCTCACAAGAATAAAGGGTTTTTTCTAAAGTTTAAATGGAATTTCCTGAATTCCAGTTTGTGCCCGTTGTCTCTTGTCCTGTCTCTGGGAACTACTGAATCTGGCCCTTTCACCTTTATCACTCCACAACAGGACATTTATACACACTGATACAATTCCCCCTGAGCTTTCTCTTCCCCAGGCTGAATGGTCCTGGCCCTTTCACCCTGTCATTATATGAAAGTTACTTCAGTTACTTAACTTTCTGGCTCTTCACAGTGCGTCCTTCAGTATCTCTTTGTCTGTGTTGCACTGGGGAGCCCAGAACTTCTGGACCTATCATGACAAGTGCATTTCACCAGGGCTGAAGAGTGGGGTAGGTTCACCTCCCTCCACCTCTGATTCTCTGCCTAATGCATCCCAGAATTCTGCTGGCTGCCTTTGCCACGGGTCACATTGCTGGTTCATGTTGAACTTGCTGTCTACAAGGATCCTGTCTACAAGGAGGCAGCCAAGGCTGCCTCATCTTCTGTTCCTAGGCAGAGGTGATGGCTGCTGCTCTTCCATGCTCAGTGACTCCCCATCCTCAGTCTCCGAGTCTGTCCTTCCCTAAGAACCAGTATCCATCCATCTATGGCAGTGATCTACGGTGGTGAGCTTCCCCACCATGTAGCTACCGTCCCCATGAAATCCACAGCCCTGTAACTCAAGACTCTAGGATAGTCTAAATTTAGTGGAATAACAAAAGCAGAAATTCAGAGGAATGTTAGGATATCTAAACAGCTGTGTGGGACACGGGAAACATGGCAGCAGCAATTGCAAGAAGGAAAACCAAAAAAGTAATTGAAAAATATCGTTAAGGAAGCTAATAAATGCCTTCTTACAACATTACTGTCTCAGCAGATCTTTCTCATGAATAGGTAGAGGTTTCATTCTGTGACTTCAGGGTCTGAAAATGGCAGTGGAACAAACAGTGTCCCACTATGCTGGTTACAATATTTCCTTTAATTTTTTTTCTGGATATGGGAAAATTTTGTTACATACTGCCTGAATGTGCATATTTGCATGTGCAAATAAAATGAGAAAAAAATGGACAGGGAAGGATACAACAAGCAGGGAATGTTGACGATATAGGCAAAATGGTTTTATTTGAAGGCAGAATTGTGGCAGTTGTGGACATATATTTCAGGTTTATTTTTGAAATGTTTGTGTTTGGATTTTTATTAGTTGTATGACAATATCTTTAACTTTTGTTTGTGTGAATATTTCACATGGGAATATGCTGTAGGAAAACAAAATAGATTTTATTGTTATTTTTAGTCTCTTAAATTGAAAAATTCTATACTGGTACCTGGCCAATTTAGACACTTAATTTCTGCCTACCTAAGCATGTTAAATCACAGTCTGTTTGATACAGCTGGCACTGTCTGAGAATTATGTCCAGTGCATTTTAGAATCCATGAAAAACAAGAAGTAATTGATCTTATGCTTTAATTCACAAAGCCACCATTTTAGTAAAATAAAACTTTTCAGAAATGAACTCGTTTAATCTGGTATCTGACTGAAAGAAAGTTTTATCTATAGCTTTTCCTGCATAACAGTTTTCTTATGACTTTCTTGGCATTTAGCAATGCTGCAATAATGCTAGAAGTAACACAGTTTGATTAATAAAGTGTTTTGCTTCCATAAATGGAACGAG
>NW_010425279.1:32169-34319 GCF_000710305.1 Buceros rhinoceros silvestris
CCATAAATGCAAAGAGTGAATTTTATGGTTACAGACTGTGTTTGGCATATTTATTTGGAAATTTGTGCTTAGAAGTTACTAATCACATTTGCAAAAAGTAATACAATGAAAAATGGTAGAGGTTGCTGTTGCCATTACTTGCTGCTTGCTAATAGGTATCTTCAGGTTTTTAATGTGTGAAGTCTCCATAAACAAAAGATGGAGGATGGGAAGGAATTGGACATATTTAATATTGCTGAAGTACAAAGTGACACTAAAATCTGATGTCCTTGTAGGCAAACTTTCATTTGAAGATGTGGCCTTGAAAGGTCTCGAAGTTTATTGTGTGTGACACATCTTCTGAAGATTTTATTTGGTTGGATTTACAGATAGTCCTCCCAATCAATATGGTTTTTAGATATCAGAAAGGAGATCAGTTTAACACTGGCACAAGATTCTGCCTCCAGAAGTCTTATAAATCGCTTGAAAGAAAACAATAACAATAGTTACAATAGCAATAGTTACAATAACAGTCTATTAACTTGGTAGCAAGGTCTGGAATTCTAAAACCAAAACTATGTTTCTTCCATAATATACATAATGATGCTATCAGTACTCCATGATCTAAGATGTGAGCCAGCAGTTTCTAGCCTCCCCAAAGTTTCTGTTGCTTTAGAGGGGGAAATGAGCTAGAATTTAATTTCAACCCAGGTGCTTATTTCTGAAAAAGTAATTGACATCAGGCATAAATAGTTCTGCCTCTCAAAGTTAATCTAATACTTGTTACTCAGAGTAAAGAATCAAATCCAAAAGTCTTTAATAATTTTGGTGACTTTTTCCAAAACAATTAATCTGTTACTGAATTATTAACATAAAAAATTTTAAAGGGCTACTATTATTCAAGAACATTTTATTCACTCTCATTATGTGTTTCTAAGTACTAAAGCTCAAAATTATTTTACTTTCATTCTCTATCATGGCAATAAAAGAAAAACATATTGATCTAAATATTCTTTGGCAACTTCTAAGCTGAGACGCATTGCTTGGAGAAAAATGAATGTTGCTTTTGTTTTGGATTTTTCCCTCCCTGCCTTCAGATTTCTTCAAGCTTTTCTTCTGATTTTTCTTTCCTGCTTTTTCATGTGTTCTGCTGATTTTACATCTTACTTGGCATTTATTATTTTAGCATTTATATATTCTGCATTCATTATTTTAGCAATAGTTCTACTTTTGTGCCAGTATAATAGTAAAAATTTGGAATACTCCATAATTTATCCTTGTTATATATTCTTAGTATCAGACCTCCTGGCATACCAAACTCTCTTATAGAGCTACCACAAATCACACCATGTTAGCAGGATAGATTTTTCAATAAAGATGGTATTGATCAGAGTGGCTGAGCAAGGAGTTCTAGGATTGAGTCACATCCCATGTTTCAGCTACCTTTCCATGAAGACTTCCCTTTAGTTCTTCTGTCCCACTTAACGTTTCAACCAACAAGCTGATTGTTTGAATGCCTAGCATAGGTTGTCTTGGGGGGGTTTTATTTATTTTTGAGCACTTGAGATACTTTCAAAACAGTAGAATAGTATTGCTTCAGCTTTTCTAGCTCTTGAGTGAAGGTAAGAAGAGTCATTGCAGTCCTTCTTAGTTGTAAATGCAGGTTCATCTTGCTAACTGCAGCTGAATCCATGCTAAAGCACCCTTAACTACCATGAGCAGCACTGGTTGGGGAGGCAAAGGCTCTTGCTGTCCTGGCCTTGGTCTCTGCTCCAAAAGCAGTGAGGCAGAATGTGCCAACTGAATGGTTATCTGCAAAGAAGCTTGAAAATCGCTCCAAGCATAAACATCTCATTTGTGTATCCAACTGGACAGAGCTTGTATTAACACCAGGTTGTGCACCACCTGGAAGAGTTCTGCAGGCTGGGGTACAGCAGATGGCTTTGCAGAAGCAAAGACAGCTTCATCTCCTTGCTATCAGCACAGCCCTGGCTCTATGATTTCAAAGATGTTTGGAATAGGTAAGAAACCTAGAACACCTGTGCTTTACCAGGCTCTCCTCCTTCATCATCTCCAGATTACTGGATAGCAAGGTACACTCTGAGGATGGAATGGATTTTAAAAAAAGGGGGGAAATGCAATGCTTACAGTACCGAAAATTATTTTACATT
>NW_010425279.1:34456-34670 GCF_000710305.1 Buceros rhinoceros silvestris
AATTGTCTGGTGAGTTTATAGTGCTACCCAGACTGTGGTTTTCTTTGGTTTTGTTTTCATTATTAATTTTTCTTTCCATTCTTGACTTCTTAGGATTTATTTATAACTTTCAGGTTTGGTTTTTTATTTTCTTTTTTTTTTTTTATTTTGTACTATCTGTATTCCCTTTTAAACTATGTTGTGGCCTTTTGGCTCCCCCATTCCCCCAGTTCCC
>NW_010425279.1:34709-37538 GCF_000710305.1 Buceros rhinoceros silvestris
GTCCCACTGACTCTGCCTCCCCCCCCCACCCCTAGGAATCTTCTTTCAAGTTCTGATTCTTAATTTCTTAGAGTTTTACTTCCTCCTATAAGAATTCTTCTCTATAATTCTTAGTCTTCCTTATGTTTTCTTATCTTCCTCACTTATGTATCAAATTGGAAATATCAGAAATCATGCCGATTCCTCCTGGGAATAATAATGAAGATCTGTATCTCCTTCAAAGTATCAATCTAATTGAAATCAGTTTCATGCAAATACACACAATGGCTAAATAAGTGCTATTTAGCTCCTTTTACTGTGATGTTCCTGGAATTTGGAGTGATTGGTTAATGATGAGCTATTGTTACCTTGTACTTAATGATGAAAACCAAAGACTAATCAAAGAAGGAGTTAAACTATGGTGTAGTACGCAAAGTGATTCTGAAATTACTGTACTTTCTAGTAACACAAAATCACAGTATCTTGCTGTTCCCCTCCCCAACCCCGAATGGATTAGTCCATCAGTACTTAACAAAATAGCTGAAAAAATAACCCAACCCACAATTAAGAAAAGTGTTTCTTCCTTTAATGGACAGATCTTGCCTTTCCTATCTTGCACAGAACTCAGTGACTATTACAGCACCATAAAGTCACTTAGTGTGATGAGTATTCCTTGATTTTTGGAGCAGTTGAAGCTGTGGAGGAATGGGAGTATGGCCAAATGCTATTAGCCAGGCAATATTTCCTGTAAAGTTTAGCATCTCCATAACTCCTGTCTATGCTTTCAGACCTTTCCACAATATGACACCAGCACAGATGGCAATGCAGTAACACAATAAATCCCTTGGAAAGCTTGTTGCCATTGGAATAGGTGAGGATTGCTAATCAGTACAGAAGGGTTGTCCTTATGTGTAAAAGCCTCAGTCCACAACAGAATCTCCAATCTGTGAACCTTATCCATTCATCCTGACTCCTTTCTAATGCTGGCTGACCACAAGTCTTGCTCAACCTTCAGGGAAACAAATCACGCATACTAAATCTCTTCTGATTATTCTGATGTACAAGCACCATAGGCCCAGATTACAAATAATGTTTTTAGATGCTTAATTCATATTGATTTAAGTAGGTCTATGTATCTAAGCAACTTTGACATTAAAAGCATTCCCTCCTGCTGTTTATTGCAAACAAAATGACTAGTGTCTTATATTCTAAGCCATGTTGTACAAAGTAAGACATTAGTCTTTGCAGTTTTCTTCCCTACATTTTATTAGAAGAAGCAGATACAATTCTGTGTATTTTTTCCTTGTCCTTTTTGAGGAATCAGTTTGGGTTCATCACATTTTATACCAAAATGATACTTTTATTTCCAAAGGATGTGTGATGGGGCCCTGCTTTCCTGGAACTGGTTAAATGTCTGCCTGCTTTGGGGAAGTAGAGAATGAATTTCTTGCTTTTCTTGCATGCACAGCTTTTGCTTTCCCTATTAAATGGTCTTTATTTAATTCACAAGTTTTCTCACTTTTACTTTTCCTATTCTCTCCCCCATCCCACTGCAGAGGAGTGAGCAAGCAGCTGTGTGGGGCTGGGTTAGTCTGTTGGTGTTAAATGATGAGTGTGTATAAAATTTGTGTAGTATGAAGGCTTCAGGAATCTTGTAAAAGGAGTTAGTTAGTGATTTTGAAACAGTAAGGAATTTGGTTTGGTTTTTTTTTCTCTCTTCTATTTTTAAAAGAAGATAAGATTACAAAAAAACGTATTGCAGAGTACCCAGCACTTTCAACCATGAAGATTCATGCATTTTTTTATATTCTTGTCCAGCACACTGCAAACTTTTTTGTGTCAATCGCAGAAAGAAAATTTCTGTGATTATGTAGGAGAAAAAAAATAAACATTTTAGTTTGTAGTTTGAAGTGGAAAAGACGCATCCTTCTATTGTTGTCTATAACTTTCAAACACTTGTTCTCCTATGCTATTTAAAACATTTGTATTTCAAATGCAGCAGTAGTTGAAAGAGGATAAATATTCATGAGCTGAAAAAAACTGTTGTATGTTTTGATGCATGAAGTTACTACATGATTTGTGCAGGGAGATAAAATTGGATGCACTTGGTTGAGACAAGGCTCAGCCAGACACAGTATCAACTGCCAGTAGTGCTTTGTGCCTGTTAGATGGAAGAATATAAATGAACATTTTTGGAAAGCACATCTAAGAATTTCTTAGTTGGAGGTTCTGCTGCACTCAAAAGGTTCTTAGTGAGAGGAGAAAGATGAGGGTCAGATGATGTAAAGCAGTCATCTGAACATGCAGCTAAATGAGAGTAAACTCTAAATTGAGAAGTATCGTGTTCTGGTATGTCTTGAATGTACTCTTAACACACAAATGTATTCTGAACGAGACAATCGTGGCACTCTTGTAGTTTCTACTCAGGCAAAACTATCACTTACAGAAAATAGTTTCTCAATCAAAGCCTACAGATCAGCATTCTCATCTGCTCCATCATAGACGAAAAGATGCATGATTGTGTGAAATTTCACCAGAGCACAAATTCATTTCCCTGTCTTCTCTTTATATGATCTCCTTTGTACTACAACATATCTCAAGACAGCTAAGAAACTGACTTGCAAAATACATCTTTTTACTGTATAGTTTCTTTATGACATAAAATAAGTATGGTTGTAATACAGCAGAATCTAAATGAATATATGTTTGCCAACTGTTCGGAAAGGTTTTCGGAAATGAATAAAGTTTAGATATGAAACCACAAACATATACAGAAATGCAACATCACACAAAAGAGGGTTCTGTTTTTCTCACCTGTCTGAGAAAACCAAGCCAAAACAAAGTTACTCT
>NW_010425279.1:37632-54006 GCF_000710305.1 Buceros rhinoceros silvestris
CCCGAGTGTCTCGTAACAATTTACAATTTCAAATAGTAAATAGAAATTCTGAATTGTCAGTATAAGGTTTGCTTTTCTTGATTATCATGATAGGTAGTGAAAAGTTTTCTTGTTCTAAAGGACTTCTTGACAGAAACTAAGGAACAAGTCTTTATATTAGAAGCACAGACAAAATAATCTTGGAAGGAGATGGATTACTTCATAAGCATAATTGATATCTATTATAGCAAAGGCATTATATTGCACTTAACTTCAAAGAATGCATTGCTCAGGTTTGTGTTTGCAGAATTCTTCAATTTGGCCCTTGTCAATGATAATCTAAGAAGTTAATACTTATTTCCTTGTTACATTTCCAAAGAAGAACTGAGATATTATGTTATTATTTCTCTCTGGCTATCACTAGGTGGTAACTTTTAACAGGGGAAAAAAGGAATGATAATTTTGCAGAAACAATTTATGACAATTTCTGCACATTTTCCACGGGACAATTGGGATGAATGGAAATGGATGGGTTGTTAGTGATCTACCATACATAAGAATTTTTCTTACTTTTCTTGCACGATTTGTTTTGTATGTGCAGCCCTGATGTTAGAATAGGCAACTCTCTTTAGTGGCAGAGTACTTAAAATGTTTAAAATAAACTTTCTCTTTTGTGATTAAATAATAAATTTTTAAAAAGATTTTATTAAATTTTGTTAGTTTTTGATAGATATATCTGCTATGCTGAGTTGGTTAAATACAGTAGAGCACTTATCTTTCAAATAAGTAGGAACTTTGAGCACAGGACATTACCTCACTGGATTCATCAGGTAAAACTAATCAGCAATGTTTGTATAAGCTTCTGAAACTACAGAGAAAACAATGTGTCTTCATCAAGTCTCCTATCATTGTAGTGCATTGGGAAAATGTACATGTGATCAATTATATTTGTATTTTTTCCTTCCTTTCAAATTATAGTAAAAAAAATTATCCATGGTTTACTACACTATAGTGAGTTCAGGTAGAATAGGGTTAATTTTCACAGCCAGGATCACTAGAGCAAACAGGCAATGGGATATTCAATACCATACTGACATACGCTTGAGATTTAAAGATTTCAGGACAGACTAAGCAATATTATTCATTCAGCTATATCTTTCATTTTAAAGTCCTCAAATCAAGAGATGAGTTCCGGATATTGGTTAAGAGTGTATCCAGTTCATGTATCCACGTGGTTCTTAGTACTATCTCAGATTCAGCAAGTGAACAGAAAGACTGTTTGCCCTCCAAGTGTCTCTGCTACATACCATAGCTGCTAATGTTATTCTACCATTATTTTTACATATGCTGTCATTATTCCAGACCTTGAAAAATCTTGACCAATAAGAGAAAACACCTCCTGTGTAGCAATAAAAAACCAACACTTTAACAAAAATTTATTTTCTTGACAGAGCACCATATTTCTTACTACTGAATATATAAACATTAAAACTGGAAAAAAAGGAAACGTTCCTTATAGTCTGGGTCATGGCTGCTCAGAATAGTTCAAAAGAACTAAAGAATACCAAGGAGTTATATTAATATGTAATTATAACTGTCATTTAAGAAATTTATTATTGATGTAGGCATTTTACTTATTTTTTTATACAGTAACCATTTTGCAGTGCTTACATGTGCAGTACTTATGACATTGCAAAAAGAATAGTATAATAGAGAAGTAATCTTCAGCCTTGTGCAAACAAACAGTGCCTACAGAGTTGTGAATCAGTGGGCTTTTGGGTTTTGTTTTCAAAGATTACTTGAATTATGATACATCATGTTAGACCTCTAGAACTGGTAAGACAGGTAAGTCTGTAAAAGAAGTTGTGGTAGAGAGTGGGTTTTATTTCTTACATTACATCTGTATCATGTGAAAACTTTTTAATTCATGACGTAAAAAAAGAAATTTTGAAAGCTGATGTAATCACTCTGAGAGATTTCAAGCCTGACACTTGCTGCTAATAATTCCACTGCTTCTCTGTTACCTGATCACTGCTCACTCAGGTTACACGTTTTGAGGAATTCGAGGTTGGAATAAACACCTGAGTTATGGAGAGATTAGTTTTCTGCAGCCAACGTATGTACTTGGGAAAGGTGCATATCAGCTCACATTATATTTTTTTTTTAATATGCAAATAATACCAAATCAGACAAACTTAGAGTTATCATCTGTCAGCTTGCCATAATATCTTGCCATAACATCTTGCCATGTTATCTTGCCATAATATCTTCATTGGCTTTTGGCAGTAAATACTTCTATTACTACACACTGATTTAACTACTACACACAGCTGATATTTGGAAGAAAAGATCTAGGAGGACGTTATACCCATAAAATTTAATGACTAGTTGTATGCAAGTGTAAATGCTTAAAAGTATTACGAACAAAATTCGTGATCCATTTTCCACAAGCATTCCGTCTAATTAGTTCATTGACAAAAATGTTCATCAAATTTAGTTTTGGAACTTATGCTATTTTTCGCCATGGAAAGTCAATTTTGAGTTTGTAAAGGCAGGTATGCCTGTTGGAAGTGTTTCGATTGTGATCCAAACACAAAAAAACCCCAAAGCCAAAAAACAAAACAAAAAAAAAAAAGGCATCATGAAGAGCTGAATATGTCTATTCATTGTGGGTAAGATTCTGAATAATCTATACGAGCTTTAAAAAGAAAAAGAGTACTCCCTGCATACAAAAGATCGATTAACTTCAAAGCAAATTGAGATAAAGAATGTTGCCTAAGAGACAAACTCAGTAACATTGTACTCTGGTTACAGACAAGTCATTGGAAATGAAGCTTGAAAAATCCATATTATGTAATTTCTTTATTATCCAGCATTGAACATAGAAGGATGATCTTGTGATTAGGGCAATAGACCAGAAAATAGGCAATTCTAAGTTTAATCACTGGTTCTGCCTTGCCCTCCATGTATGATATGGACAAAATGACTTCTTTCCTTCTCAGCTACATACAATCACAATTAATAAGTCCTTCATGAGCATAAGGTGCAACCAATTGATCTGAAATATTTAATATATAAATATTTAATATATAAATTTTGATTCAGTAATAGTCGTAAGTTAAACTTTGATTGTCAAAGAAAGTAACTGCATGAAAGAGCATTTCCCTTTTTTGTATCATGGCCACCCCTCTGCATGGCAAAAAAAAAGCCTGCTCTGCTTTGGTAACCAATGTGATGATTTTTTTAAAAGGCAGTATTTACAGGTAAATTTTTAAAAATACAAAAATTTTTACCTTTGTACTTGACAGGTTATTGGGGGAGTACATCTTACACAGGAAGTAAAATAACGTTGTGAGTCCAATTAAAAATCTTAGAAGTTGATTAAAACACAGCATAAATTTATTGTGTCTAGCACAATGGTGCTAATGTTAGCTCACCAAATAACCTAATTAACACAAAACCAACATCATTAACAATACAGTTATAAATTTTTATTGAGAAGCTTATTAATATGTACCCCTCTTTGGTGTCATATTCACTTTTCTTCTGACTGTTCAGGTGGTCAGGTTCCCAGTAACTGTCTCCTCGAGAAGGCAGCGCAGGGAGCTGATGAAGGCCTGGAGAGCAAGTCTTACGAGGAGCAGCTGAGGGAGCTGGGAATGTTTAGTCTGGAGAAGAGGAGGCTCAGGGGGACCCTATCGCTCTCTACAACTACCTGAAAGGAGGTTGTAGTAGGATGGGGGTTGGTCTCTTCTCTCATGTAACAAGTGACAGGATGAGAGGAAACGGCCTTAAGTTGCATCAGAGGAACTGGGGTCGTTCAGCCTGGAGAAAAGGAGGCTGAGGGGAGACCTTATTCCTCTCTACAACTACCTAAAAGGACGTTATAGAGAGGTGGGGGTTGGACTGTTCTTCCATGTGACAAGTGACAGGACTAGAAGAATTGGCCTCAAGTTATGCCAGGGGATGTTTAGGTTGGGTATTAGAAAAAATTTCTTTAAAGAGAGGGTTCTGAAACATTGGAATAGGTTGCCCAGGGAGGTGGCGGAGTCCCGTTCCCTGGATATGTTTAAAAGACGTGTGGATGTGGTGCTGAGGGACGTGGTTTAGGGACCCTGGCAGTGCAGCGTGAATTGTTGGACTTGATGACCTTAAAAGTCTCTTCCAACCAGATGATTCTGTGTTAGATTCTATTTCTACAAATAAGATGATGTAGGTACAGACTTTTTTAATGTGTCTGTTTAAACCCACTGAGCTCATGTTTTCTTCATTGTACCTGGAAATCAGTTAAAAAGCTTATGTATCTATTAGCTCCTCTGCTTTATTGTTCTGTTTCTGCAGTCATTGTGCAAAGGCTGAATAAATCGTGAATAATGTGGAAAGCAGGCTAGAATGAATGAGATACTTCACTAAAGAACCATATGCAAGTTATTTAAGACGCATGTACTAAAGCTAAACAGTATTGTTTCTTCAGTTCAGTAGGTTGTTTTATTTTTTTCTTAAAGGAAAAATCTATAAATCTTTAACTTTTATTTTTGTGCAATAGCTTGAAGACTGAGAGGTAAGAGGGTATTGAAAGCGATTGCTACCTTGCGTGCATAAAACTCATTATTAATATAAACAATTGGATATTTATTAGTTTTGCAAGACTGCAAATTGGAATGTTTTCCAAATAAAATTCACCTTTTGAATATTCATTTTCTATGCCACTATTGAGACAGAGCTGGGGTCTGGTTTCCTAAAAAATATGGCCTTGTTATAAACCATGGTGTTACTAATAAATTTTTATTGTACAAGATAAACATAACATAAACCTAAATACTTTCATTTAAAACAGTGTGGCATCTTCAAATTAATAAAACCCATCCAGAGAGCATAAATATATTTAAAATTTCCAATGCACTTCAACATTATTGGCAATGCTGAAATAGTTGCTGACGGTAGCAGCCTGCCAGGAGCGCTAGCAGCACCGTGTCAGGTGCGTCAGGTGCCTACTTACCAGATGTTTCAGCCCAGGAAGCTAGGCTCACTGCTCCCATGGTGTGTGAAATGTCAGGTACAAGAAACGGTGAGCTGTCGCAGAAGGCTCAGCAGACAGGCTTGTCATGGGAGAAGCAAAGTTTAATCTTTTTTGTTTACCCTCCTAGAAGGTATTTCATGATGTAATTTGATATACTTATGTCAGTTCATGTGTGCTGTGAAACAATTCCTTTTTTCATACATTATCCCCTACTGTACAGTAGTATGATATCTTAGCAAATTCAATCCTATAACACTATTCCTTTTTCATTACTCTGTCTGTCAGTGATTTTGTTTGCCAACTGTTATTTTTAGCAGCTCCAACTATTGTTCTGCTTCTTAACCTGTATATTTATATTGTTGCTTTGTGACTGACTGGAAGGTGATTAAAAGTTTGGACGTGGATAAGCATCTCAAAGTTCAGAATCTGGAATGACAAACTTTCTTCTATTTTAATGTATTTTTAAATGTTAAAATAAGTGTTCAAAGTATTTGGGGATATAGTTTTGCAGTGAATTATACTTGCATGTTTTTATTCTTATGCTTTGAAATTTGTGGGCGGTAAGTGCTTGGATTTCCTTCTTAAATTCGTGGGTCAAGGGGCTAGGTGTGAAAGAAGTGAAAGATAGTGATTTGGGGCAATTTTTTCTTAGTATTTATGGTAATAGATCCACTGTATATACTCCATTTTGTGAGTTTCTAGTTCCTTACAACAAAGACATCTTTTTAAAAATATATTTAGGCAATAGTTATGTAGCTTTATGCTTTACCAAGTTATAATAGTATAACTATCTAATTTCAAAACAATTATGTGACAAACGTGAAAATCTTGAGATAATTCTCCACAGAAATACCCAAAAGGAAATGAAGTCTAATGAAGGATAAGGTCAAGAAAGTAGAGAAGACAGTCTCAAGAATAAGTAGAGATCAACTGGACTTGCTAAGACGGGGAAAGAATCACAGGCTGCAGGAGTGGGTGGAGGCTCTGCTACCTTGCAAGCACGCAACATGCACCAGTGGATAAATACAGATAGAAATTCAGCTATTGCAGTGCTGTGATTGGTCTGTTTTTCATTCTGGTAATCACAAGAACTGAACTATCCCTCACTGACAGTGCTTGACACATTGAAACCCCTCCTAAACAATTTCATAAAGTTTTGTGAAAAATAGCTGAGAATAAAACTGTGATTTATTGCAGTCATAGACCTAAAACTTGCAAATACTAGCTGCTGATTCCCCTGCCCGGGGTGTGCTGCTTTCTTTGCAGACAGGCCATCCATTACTCCATGCCTCAGGCGATTCGTGCTTTTTCTGCTGTGAAGTGGACAGGGAAGTCAAAAGTGAAAGGGAACAGGCCTGGTTTTCTTTTGCTGACTGATAATTTGTATGGAGGAATCACGTGTTGATACATTAAAAATGCAATAACCACTCCACAAAAGTTTCCAATAAACTGTTCTATAAATTATTGTTTTGTTGTGAGAAGTTGCAGAAGTTTAATGAGGTAAATGTGTTTCTCTGAGACTTGGTTTTGGGGTGTTTTTCTGAGACAGAATAAAAAGGCTTGCACCTAAATTCCCAGATTCAGTGAAAAATATAAAGTAGAAAAAATTCTGTAATATGGATAATACACATTTTTCAAAAGTTGCATTTTTTCATTATTATTTCAAATTTTTGTAATAAGCTAAAAATCTCCAATGTTGCTGACTTAAGATTTTTTTTTAGATGCTCTAGAAACAGATTAGATTGTGTTACATTTATGCAGATTTAAATTTTTCTGAATGATCACAATTGGTGCTCTCATTTGACACACTGTATACAATGTGTAATTAGATAATGAATAATACAAATTAAACTATGATAAAAATGTTTGTTAATGTGGTGGGGCACTATGAATTGACTTTTTCAATCATAATAAAATTACATATGAAAAGATATTATTTAGATACAGTCTAAAACAGTAAACTGTTAGGCACAACCAATAAATAGGTGCTAAGAAAGGATGAAGATGTAAGAGAAACTATCTTACCTGTGGCTGAATTAAATTTTCATGAGTGTTGCTGGAGCAGATATGAGGTTTTGAACTTGCCAGTGTCACAGTCACAGTTGAATCTTCCTGAAACTCCTGGTTTCAGAGTTTACCTAAAAGCACAGATTTCATTGTTCTGGGAAGTGTGCCACAAAGTAACCTATAAACTGCGGTAAGAAATAACAGTTCTTCTGTTATTACTATGCATTTACTCAGACTTATACCTCCATGCTTTTTATTTCCCATCTGGATCAGGAAAATTATTTACTGAAGTTTATCTGTGGAAACACTTTGTTAGAGCTGTCGTAAAAATACCAACTGGTAATCAACCTTTTGTTTTCTCCCTGTGGAAAGTAGAGGCCGGCATAAAGCTACATATCCCATGTAACAGAAGTCTGACAAAATGGAAGCACTGTTTAAAAATGAAATAATTTCATTAGAATAAGTGCCTGCAACCACTTTCCAGAAGACACCGTGCACGATAAGCCACAACTGTAGTATGAAGCAAGAGAATAGCATATGCTAGTGGATAAAATATAAGGCAATCGCCACAGTTACAACTGGGCCTGGTGTCACTGGTGATTGTATTAAAGTTGTCTGTGACTCATGGAAAGTAAAGGAAAAAGAAATTTAATCATTGTCAACAAAATTACTACATTTGCAGATGCATCCTTATTTTTCTTCCTCAGAATTCTATTTGTATGCATTACAGAACTGTATAATTTTTTTCCATACTCTTATGATATCAGAAAAAACATTTGTTTCTCTCTGAAGACCTTTTCTGATGTAAGGCAAATTTTTCTATTTGCTTAATCTATTCCTGTTCCAATTTGTTTATTTCCTTTCAATGACCTAGATTGTAGGAACTATCAGATAAATATTAGTATATCTGGCAAGCTGTGTTGAATTCAACAGTGATTTCAGTCTCATTCCTGAGAATCCACCACCTCTGTGAGCTCAACTCTTGGCTTAACAATTGATATCAGAGATAAAGATTAAAAAGATAAGGAGAATAAAAAAACCTTCTCAAACCTGCTGGTTCCCCTTCAGGAGTGAGTATGACAGTACAGGAAAGTTTATGGACATTTTCTAGAAAAAATCTATGAACAATTAACAAGAGAAGTGTAGCAAAATCTCAGGACACAATTATCTAGGATGACTAGTATGATTGAACTACATAAAACTGTACATTTCTGCCTGTACACTTGTTGTTGTTGTGCAGCTGTGGGTAACCAACATTTAACACAGAATTCTGTCCTTTGGAGGAAAAGGAAGACACACTGAAGCTGCAATATTAATAAATATACTTAGATTTTTTCTTTTTTATTCTTCTATGAAAAGTAAATAGTCAGAGAATATCTGATTACCAAGCTTGTAAAGCAGCAAAAACTTCTGAGAGCATCTTAGAAATTTAAATTGATTGTAATCTGTTGATGTAATTCATTTAGACATGCTAACATCTATTTTATTACAACAAAAAATGAATTTTTTTTATGATACTACAAATTAATGAGTCCAATTAAGCACCTTCTTATGAAAGTATGTTCTGGTTTAACCAATTTCTCTTGAATTTTGTTTAATGCCATATGCTTTTAGGACCCCTGAGATTTGCAGGATTTTGAAGTGTGCCCATTATGTAAGTAACACATCGCACTCTCATTGTTTGTGCATGAAAACTCATGTTTAGAAAATATATAGGAAGTCTCCCTTTTCTTAAGCATAGATCTTCATCTGGAACAATTCCGTAGGTTATGAGAGTTCCTTTGAAGGAGAATGTCTGTAAATACTATAAACCAGACAAGCTGCAATGCCTTCAGAAGAATTTACAGAACTCCTTTGTTGATTTCTCTATGTATATGCCCTACACCCTTAGAGAATTCCATATATTGCACTTCTTTCTTTTTAGAAACAATCTTGGCATCAGTTAAAGTCCGATGATAAATGACTGGGTGAGATTCCTATTACAGTTAATGGAAAGCAGTGCTCAGCTTTTCGTGCTCAGCTTTGGACTGACTTAAAATTTAAAAATCATGCAAGTAATCATTTTATTCTTCTTGATATCTATATTTTTCCCATATGGTATTTAAGGAAACATCCTTATTTGTTTATTGTAAAATTTTAGAATGTATATAATTAGTCAGAAGAGAGCTACCACATTCTAATACAATCATCCTCATTAATTTTATGCTATTGTTTTTATATCCTGAGGGACACACATATAAAGAAATACATTTAGGATATTGGGTTTTCAAACCGTTCCTCTTTTGTTTTATAGTATCTAAATAATTTCGGTCAATTCCTTTTTTTTACTGGGGATCTTTATGTGTTCGAGTTTTCTCTTGAAGTTGTTCTTCCCACTGACTTGATGTCTTGGTTGGCTGAAGACTGCAAAATGAACTTTTCAAATGGAAATGAGAGCATGTATGAACTTAGTTTCTGAACAGAATCCAGGGGACTCAACAGAAAAACAGTTACTTGATGTACTGGAACAGGTTTCCAGGGCCAAATTCACAAAACAGGTAAACTCAGACTCCATGGAAGTAGCTGTCTGAATGTCCACTGCAGGGTGGTAGCCAGGAGCACCACACCTACTTCCAGGGGCAGACATAGGCTGCAGGAGCGGGCACCAACCTCTTCCTTTTATCTGTGTTTCCCTCTCTTGATGCTGCCTCCTTTGCCCTGGTAAATTGCACAGGTTTCTTGTCCAATCTCTAAAGCAGAATCAAGTGCCTATAAATGGAAGTAATTTTCTTAACCTTACACTGAAAAAAATCACGATCAGGAAATCAAAGAGCAGAAATTGAATGAATGGAGTGAAAAAATCATATCTCAGCCAGAAGTTTTGCTGATGAAAAAGGTGCAGAATCACATGGTTGAGGCTGGAAGATGATTTCTGTCTTCAAGTTTTGATCTCTAAATTCTCTCTAAAGCAAATAACCTATCCCTTTCTTACAGAATATACTGGGAAAGTCCTCACTTGGATTGTAAGAAGAATAGGTAAAAAGGTTTTTTCTTCTGCTCTCAGAATCTTGATTAAGGCATGTGACATCTGAAAAATGCCGTACCTTAATTCCAGGCTGTAAAATACGGTAGGGTACTTTTGTAGTAGCTGTACTGTAGGTACTTTTGCCTTTCCTGATGCAGTTGCTTGTAAATCATTGGACCAGAAGGAGTAATGACTCCTAATTCTGAAGTGCTAATGCATCTGTTGAGGCAGATTGTACTTGAAGAGCTTCTCAGAGCTCCACCCCATAATACTTCCATCTTTTCTCTTTTAACAGAGTAACTTAATCTGACAGAACTGACATTAACTTAAATATACATTATTTTGTTTGACTGTATGTCTCAGGATTGCAAAACAAAATATTACTTAGAAAATTCATGAAATGAGTCAAAATTCAACAATCATTTTAATCTCTGCCTAGTTTGTAGTACATACCCCATTCCTAACTCATTCGTAACTGGTTTGGGTTCCTTACCTAGGCTATGAAATGAGGTATTTTGTAATTAAACAAACAAACAAAAAACCAAAAGAAAAAGAAACAACCCAACTAACCGACTAAACCCAAAACCACACCAGTAACAACTTTCTAGTATTTTCTTTAATTTTGTATAATAGCATTTTTAAATATATTGTATATCTTATTTAAACTAGTAACGTTAATAGATGGTCAATAGAAAGAAGAATACAGGGCTGGCAAGCACTGAATTAAACACTGCAAGTACAGGTGAAAGTCACTGTCATTATTTTGGGTGCTATGTTAGGTCATTATCTTGTCTGGTTTTCATCTAAAGTGAAAAAAAGACGACTATTCTGTCAGCATTCTTATACTCTTCTATTCTTCTTCAGTATTTCATTTCTTCAGTATTTCATTTGCTTAAGGACAGAAGTGCAAATTCAGTTCCACTAAACAAGAGCATGAATGAAAACGTCATTTCAACGTGAAGTTTAGATAGCAGAAATCCTTCAGAAATCACAAGTGGGATCTTAATTCTGAATTTCTAAGTGTCTGCTGGAGTTCAACTACAGCATCAAGTTGTAAAGCTGAAGAATAATCTCCAAGGTACCTTTGGTTTAATTTTAGTTTTGTTTTAAAGAATCCACCCCTAGCTATAGATATTCTGGGTTAGTACGTTTTCACAGATTTTCTGTGTTTGCGATGATGGGTTTTACCCTCATCTGATCTAAACCCTGTCTGATCTAAAACTGAACATAATGTGTGTAGCTCAGCTTTATTACTAAGACAGAGCTAATAGAATAGACTATTTCAGTTGGAAGGATCTTACAAATGATCATCTAGTCCAACTACCGACCACTTCAGGGCTGACCAAAAATAAAAGCAAATTATTAAGGGCATTGTCCAAACACCTTTTAAACACTGACAGACTTTGGGCACCGACCACCTCTCTAGGAAGCTTATTCCAGTGTTTGACCACCTTCTCAGCAAAGAAATGCTTCCTAATGCCAAGTCTAAACCTCCCCTGGTGCAGCTTTGCACTGGATTCCAGGGAGTAGAGATCAGCATCTCCCTCTCCATTTCCCCTGCTCAGGAAGCTCTGGATAGCAATGAGGTTACCACTTGGCCTCCTTTACTCCAAATCAGACAAATGCAAAGCTCTTAGCTACCCCTCACAGAACATTCATTCCAGCCCTTTCACCAGCAAAAAACCTGTGAATATCTTATTTTATTTTGAGATAAGTTTAACACATCATGTTGGGTGGAGCTCCCTTTGTCCACAGCTACAGAGAGCTTCCAGCTGCCTGCAGGATCATCACGGAGTACATGGTCCAGAAAAAGCTTCCTTTGTCCACGGCTATGGGGAGCTACCAGCTGCCTGCAGGACCATGACAGGGTACAAAGATGGTGACTGCTGCAGAGCTCCCTGTGTCCACAGCTACAGGGAGCTTTCAACAGCCAGTAGAACCGCAACAGTACAGACTAGGCTATGTGTGTTTCCTTATTATTTGTGTTTATGTCAATGTCTTGTAGAAAGTTGCAATACTCTTCAGCTGACGCGTAGAGGAATGAGAGGACAGGTGCATGCCATGATCTGGTCATGTCCCTGTCTGAGGATGTGGCTGTCAAAGACAGAAGCATAAAAAAACTGAGCAGGCCCCATCTCTCCCTGCTTGGGCATCTCCCAGCCTCGCCTCAAAGCTGTCCAACCCACATCTCCCTGATGAACTGGAGACACCTTTCCTGGCCCAACCATGTCATCAAACCCACTGTAACATGGGCCACCAGGGGGGTTTCCCTGCTGTGACTTGGATTCTGGGGCTGGTGCCAGGAGCAACTTGTGTGGCCCAGCCTTTGGCTACCTGAGAAAAAAAGGGTTCATGGCTTTGCTACGGCTGAAGGGAGCTCCCACCTCCCTGCAAAAATGTGACAGGATATGGATTGGGGCAATCTTATCTGTCCTGTAGCTTGCTGACGGCTCTCTGTTGGAGGAAGGATAGGACAGGAACGTGCCATGGTCTCTGATTACATCCCCATCCAGCCGTCTAGCTGTAACAGCAGAAGCAACAAAGCAGGAGCAGCCACCCTCCACTGCCACCAGCAGCCCTTGTCTGCCCTCTTCTCTCAGCCATTGCGCACCTTGCTACTTATCCAGCCAAGTTTGGCACAGCCACCAGCAATGTGCTGTCCACTGTGACACAGCATGACACCACCAGGACTGGTTCTAGGCTGCCTGCTGTGCCATAGCCATGACTTCACCAGGGCTGATGCCTGGAGTTAGTGTTTCATCACTACAACATGGTTATTATCTTCCACCATTCAGGCAAGAATCAAACATTAAACAAACAAACAAACAAACAAAAAAATAACGGCTGGTAATACTGGGGCGGGGAATCAGGTAGCTCTAGCAACAATTTAAAGAACGAGGCCTCAACAAATGTTAGAAAATATTTAAAAGCAGTCAGTCCTACCCACTGCACATTTTTAAAGATTTGTGTGGTACTTGCTGCTGAGATTTATGGCGTTGAAGACAGTTCTGGAAGAAAAAGTCTTATCATGTTGACTGAAGGTAGTATTTCACACCTTTGGAATTAAAGACACGTCCGGTGCCAAGCCCTGCATCTGTGAATGGCTGACCATGCTGAGTATGGTTCAAGGCTTGTGTCTTTGTTTCCCTGAAACCAACCAAAGATTTTGCCAGGGATTGTCTTGTGCTACACACTTCATTTGGACACTAGAATGAAATAAGTGAATTAGCTTCCATCTGCTTGGTTTACTGCAGGTAATTACACACGTTCTCTTTAACTGACGGGGCTAAAGGCAATGAGCACAAGCTGAAACAGAGGAGGTTTCCTCTGAACTTCAAAAACACTGCTGTGAGGGTGACTGAGCTCTGGCACAGGTTTTGCACAGAGAAATTGTGGGGTCTCCCTCCTTTGAGATATTCAAAAGCTCTCTGGACGCGGTCCTGGGCAACTGGATCTAGGTGGCCCTGTCAGAGCAGGACGATTGCACCACGTGACTTCCAGAGGTCCTGTCCAACCTGAACCTGTCTGTGATTCAGGCACATGAAGACTTGTTGAAAGTCAGCTGACACACAGTCACTGTTTAAGCCTGATTAATCTTCTGTCATTTTTGGCCCAAAGACAGCTATTACAGTAACTGACTGATACAGTCAGCCTGGATTGCGAGCATGACCCCGGCTGGACCGGGAAGAAGCCCAGTTAGCCTGCTGTAAGTCAGCAGCAGGAGGCGTGTCGTTTAGGAGGAGACAGAGAGGCGGTGTCAATGGGTGATTGGAGAGCTGCTCATCTCTGGGCAGGAGAGTGAACCTGAAACCAATCCAAGCAAAGCACGTAAATCATAACACTCCACTGGAAAACTATAAAGCTGTATGATAAGAGAGAAACTATGCAGTTGTATTTCAGTAAAGGCTTTGTGTGCACACAAGCTGTTGTTGCGTTGTCCGTCCCAACCAATCACGACAATTGGTGCCCACCACAACTGGTGATCCTAACAGTTGGAGAGAGACCCCCCAACATGGATGATGCCGTGACTGGAGACTTGACAGCTAGTGGGATCACAATGACCAGTCAGGGACCACATCACCTCTGTGCAAACTGTGACCTCCTTTGGAGACCACCAAAACAGTAGATAATTTAGAGTTATGAGATTATCAGATTGTAATTTTCCTGGCATTGGACCTGTTACTGTGCAGACTTCAGCTGGGAGAAATTAAGATCCCCAAAGGCTCACTAGTCCTATGTATTTTGGACTTAAACCAAAAAGTTGTCTAAAGCAGCTCATCTGCTGCCTTCAGTAGCCATATTGCCCTTGAGGAAGGCAGGTGTTTTCTAGACATCCATAAAGCTGCTGGGATGAGAACCAGATTGAGCAGCTCTGAGCAGTTCATTATCCATTTCTGTGTCTGTGTGCCAAAAAAGGCGCTGAAATGCTGTAATACTCTTGCATTTTGCACCTTCTTTGCTTTCAGTCTTTTCAGGGATAAGTGATTACACAGGGTGGAAGGCAGTTATGGTCTAGGTCTGCAGTGTTTCCAGATGGAATGAGCAGCACCAGCATCAGAGCAACCTCATGAGAGCTCCCGCCTGCATTTTCAGATACTAGGAGATCATACACTTCAGCTAAGCTCCAGATAAGAGTGTCAACTTTGTGAGGCTTTTCTGAATCTAGCACCATTTCCGAACTATTTAAAGCTTTTGTTCACTTCTAATTTGTTTCGTTTTTTTACCTAGAAATAGAATAGAACATTTGATGAAAGGAAGCATCTACATTTGCATACAGGCAACAGTTTTTTCATATTGCTGACATGAAACATCTAGTAAATAAAGCAAGGAATCAGTTTATAAAGTTAAAAGGTTTTGCTTTGTTTCAGCTGTCCATCTTTATTCGCAATAATATTCTTATTTGCACTGTATGAACGTGTCTAGATATGGGAAACAATCTGCTGGCCTTCAGCTAATTAGAATTAAATTTTTGGTTTAAAGATTGATAGTACTTCTTCACCTCATGTTCCTTCTTCCATTCACAGAAGAACCTCTCCTGCTATTTACTAGCTATGTACACACCCAGTTTTCTACGACTACAACAAAAAGTCGTAATGGACAATTCCATTTCTGAAGTTTTGTACCACATTTCATTGCATCTTTCCTCATTTTTTAAGCATTCCTACCTGCTGCAAGGCTGAGTAGATGGGTTTTTCCCCTATATGTTCCTATTTTTAGCATGTTTAGATGTTTTAGCCCTCGGGTCTTTACTCTGAAATTTAGAAACTGTAGTCTTTGGACTGCCTTTCTTACCTTTATGGTTCGCTTCTGTCTTCTCCTATATTGATAGATTTTTCATACTATAAAAAAAAAGAGTTTTCATTGAGATCTTAATACACTCAATCACATCCATGAGTCAGTAACCATCTTCGAAAAAGTGCTGACAGAGAAATGTTAAAATAAGAAAAATTAGAAGTATTTACGTGTATTCATGTAGTCTCATGAAATTTCAAGGATAAAATAAGAGGAAAAAAAAGAGATACTCTTACATGAAATTTAAAGTTTACTTAGGCATATTAGAAAAAAAACACCTAAGTAATCTGGCTCTTGAACTAAAAAAATTTTTCATTTGGCGTATCTTCTACTTAGGTTGTTTCTCTGTGTGGATTCTCATTATTTTCAAGATTATTTGCCCACACCTTTATTACAAGGCTGGAAAGGTGTTGGAGAATATTCATAAGGACCTTCTGTTTCTTTTTGGGTCCTGCATACGATGGGATGTCAGCAAGGTTTTGTCAGTTCCCGTCCTTGGTTCTGTTACTGTAATGCAGGATGCTCTGATTTCCCCCTTCTTATATATTGGATAAAGTAACTCCAGATGAAGTATTAGAGACAGATTCAGAATAGCCTGTTTTGCCTTTGCATTTAGTTTTAGTGAACAGGCTCTTGTATTTCCCTGTTTGCTCTAGTTAAACACACTGCTGAGAAGGAAGCCACGAGCCTTGCTGTCCATCACCTTACTTACCTCAAATGTTTTGGAAGAATTTCCGTTTTCAGTAGAACATTTCCTTGTTTGTTCTTTCTACAGGCAGAGAGGGACTCTTCTCTTGCTAAGAAGTTTTTCTCATTCAACTTCTAATAACTGGAAACAAATAGATTTTATGTCAGATGTTGTTACAAATATGTACATTATTTTTATTGAAGGTATTACCCATTTGTAAACATTGTGCAAGAGGGTGATAGATTCTCCATCACTTGAAGCTTTTCTACTCTTTCAGTCACAATCCATTGTGAAAGTATTTGCTTCATTTTAACTATGGTTTCACACTTGATGCAAGAGTTACCAGGTGAGTTCTTGTTACATAGGGACTCAGAATAAATATCA
>NW_010425279.1:54095-65094 GCF_000710305.1 Buceros rhinoceros silvestris
CCTTGTTTTCAAATCTGTTAGCAGTCTGATGGAGAAGCTGATGTAAAATTACTCTTAATTTAAGAAAATTTCATTTGGGACTTATATGTAAAATAATAAATATATATAGTTTTGTGTCAGGATGGTGTGAATCTACATCACAGGGAGAATTAACATTCTATTGCCAATTCTTGACAGTACTTGTCACGGTCTTGCTTTGAATAAAAAGCTTGTATTTTTAAATAAAAATTTGATGTGGTAGAGTTCCTAGCCATTTCATTTATCCCTAACAGTTCATCTGTATATTCCATAACAGATACTTAGCTGTCATCTGTATTAAAAACCCAAAGGTTAATCATGTAGCAGTCTTAGCAGTTTTCTCTCCATTATTCTTTGCCACATGTTTTACCATTGGTAGAGATGGTGTTGGTACATTAACCCTGGCCCCGGGCACTCAACCTTTCGAACACCAGTTATTCAAGTGCATGCTTTGCTAATGGTCTTCGTCTGCTGTCACACTGGCTGTGAGTTCTTCCACTTACTTTGTGTTCTGCAATGAATACTGCTTGGATTTAAAATGTGCTGTAAATAGATTTTTTACTGCTGGGAGCCATATCTATAGCTACACATATTCGTGGGTGAAAAAAAAATAAACCAACTAGTTTAAGAGGCTATGCAAAATTGATGTACATCACTCGGAGAAATGTACTTTGATATGTGCTAACGTGGCTTTATTTTCCATGCTAATTGCACATCAAGGTTCAAAGAAAAGAAATGTAGGGGGTTTTTTTCTCTCTTCAGTTTGTGTCTTGCCAGATTTTTTATATTTATTCTGATGAGATTCTATAGTTTGACCTATTGCTAAATCATACATATAGTATTATTGGGAAGTGCTAGGACAACACTTTGAAGAGGAAAAAACTCACGATGCCTATCAACACATTGTACCTGTAATTGATATACGTTTATTTCTCTCTTCACTAGTCTAGCTGAGTATCTGAAAAAGACCATCAGAGGATTCTATAAACTGATTTCTGATACCTGAAAAAGGTTTATTTCATTTTCTTGCCAGGAAAGGCTGTTGAGAGATTCATGAGATTACAGCATTTGATTGAAGACATAGTGTGCTAAGCTCAATGCCTGACTTCATTATTTTAGGCATGCCACTCTCTTTAACCAAATTTTGTTGTCTGAAAGATGTTCAGGTTAAAAGCAATTGTATTCTGTATTTGTACGTGGCCTGGAATAAAAGAAGTTAACTGTTACTGAGGTGCCACCGGTAAGCCTTATTTCTACAATATAATGGGACAATTATATTTTCTCCCAAAATTAATGTTTAATTAAAACCCTACAAGGAATACAATTAATTGGGAACCTCAAAATAAAGACTTGATACAATTTCTTTAAGGTCTCCTACAAAACAGAGTGCTGTGCCGGCTCCAAGGTAGTGAGCGTCAAAACGGGGGCAAAACCAAATCAAGTAATAAATATTAGGGTAGTGAGGTTGTTAGAGGATTTAATGAAGAAAAAAACAGAATAACAATTGAGTAAATTTTATAAATCAATTTTTGATTTAAATTCTGATTACTACAGCCCCTGATTTCCTAACTGCTATTTTTTCTTTTCTAATGACATTGAAAAATCCCATTTTTCAAAATTAGATAAGTTAGTTCTGCAATTGTGGAGAAAATGTTTGTCATTGGGCAAGGAACAGAAAGGAGATGAAGCAATACAGCACCTGATTTGAGAATGTAAAGGTATAGGCCGAGAAGTTAGTTTTGTACATGTAATTTAAAAAAATATATACTGGAAATAAGTTGGACTTTGAAGTTCATAGTAAAATGTCTAGCATTCATGTGTGAGTTTAAAATTAAATACGACTCAGAACATCAGCAATATTAATGGTTTGAGGAAGAAATAAGCAACAATGAACTGTCATGCATTTGATCAAAAGGAATGTATGTATGTGAGAACATCTGAAAAAGCCGTGTGTATATTTCCGAGGTGTGTGTGTGTGTTATGCCATGAAATTGTTATTACGTTGAGCTAATATTTTATTTTCAGAAACATTTCTCTTCATCTTTCATAGCAAGCAACTGAAATTCACCTTTTCAGGTTATACTCACTACATTTCTATGATTGGAGGTGAGGGTTGACTATTATTCAAGTCACTCAAGTCCAAAAGCGCTACAGAGACACTATAGCTGCTTGTCTGCCGTTGTACAGTTTCACCATATCCCGTTAAAAATCTGCTCCAATAGTCATTGCTATCACAGCATTTTTCATTCTTCACTACTGTATGAAACTTCCTGACTGTAATGTTTTTGTTAAAATATCTGCCACAAATACAGACATGGTGGGCTACAGCACAATATTTTAAATTTTCCAATAAAGTTATTTACATTTTACACTGATGCTAGTAGAAAGGAATGGCACATCCTGCCTGCGCAGCATCAGCCCCTTAGTATTTATTCTGTGTTATGCTGTAGAAGTCTCACTTTTTTGAGCAATGTAACTGTGATACAAATGAGAAAGAACTTACAATAGAATATCTTTTTTCTAGGCATTTAAATTGCATATATTTTTAAGCCCCTGTCTACATCATCTCTTCATTATGTAATTTCTTACAGGAAAAATTGCTTCACTATCTGGGAAATTACCATCAAACTTCTCCAGAACATATACTCAGGGGACAGCAGGGAATGCTTGCATAAATGAAATCATCCTGTTCTCAGTGACCACCCAGGATCCCTTGTGATCACAGTAATCGACATTTTGGTTGGAATAATGAACTATTGATGGAACAAATATGACAAACAATTCATTATGAATTAATGAAGAAGAATAAAAATGCAGTAAAAATACATGCTGAAACACAAATTATTGCAAATAAAATATTGGAATTAAAATATAGCAACATTTTCTGGTAATTCAGCAACTGTTAGTTGGGTTACTGCTGCCCCTGGGTAAACTGACATTTTCATATGCACTAATTAGCAAAGAGGTCAAATAAGATTTCAAATAAAATAGTTCATTTGTGGCATTTTGCCTCTGTGGAGGAGCTAATCTTAAATAAGCTCTGAAATAACTGACAAAGTAAAACACTAGGTGTAGCCATTCTACCTGCCAGGACTGGTTATTGTCTACATCTAATTAACTGTAAATGAATTTGAGAAAAATACCCATGTACATTTAAAAATTGTTTTTATTTTTTTAATGAAAGTGGAAAGGTAGCCGCATGCTGAAGTATGAGATGCTGTTGCCATGTATACATAATACACACCCGCTTTGGGATATAATCAAGTGCTGGAGCATTTCACATCAAGGCTGCCCTGGTGAACTAACAAACAGCCTAACACCTCTTCCACTTGCTAGGCATGACTGCAACACTGCGTGCTTGGGCTGGCCGCAGCAGTGAGCTCTTTTGTTAATTAGTGCGTATAGAAATACCCGATTGCACAGCAGCAGTAGTGACTTGAATAGAGACAGCTGAAGCACCAGAAGAAATTATAAACTGTATTTCCAAGCCAGCCACGACCTCAATTCTTCTTTTAGTCACAGAATTCCCCGGTTAAATTTTCAACCATAACTGCAATCATAATTTTATCTCCACGAAACAAGGAAGAATAAATCAGTAAATATTTAGCAATAGCATGATCCATGGTCTCAGAACCAATGTCTATAATGCAAGTGCTTATACGATTATAAGATACTCCTACCTAAAATGCAAAATTATTCTGTGTTTTGCCTTAAGGAAAAGTCAAAGGATTATCTGAATCCCAACACTATGCCTCAGTTCCCTGTTTTCTCTAGCCCACTTCACTTCTTGATGAGTTTCTGTGTTCCCTTTGTACTGTTGGAACAGCGTGGAAGTAAGGACAGAAAGACTTTTGTTCCTGCTCCTCTTACAGAGGAGTTTTCCCTGGCCAGGAATGTGTCAAAAAAGATTTTAAATGACTCTCTCTCTGAATATCCTTATCACAGAAGCATAGTCACAGATCACTGTGGAACTGCAAGCACACATCCAAGCAGTCCCACTCATCTGTAGTAACTGGGTGTGTGTGTGTCTGGGTGAGAAGGCTTATCATCTGGTCTATCATTAAAGCAGACTGTGACAGCTAACTAAACATGGTACCACACCAAACAAGAGCAAAAACCCAACACAACCTTCCAAATATAACAGTAAATCTGAATAAAGAACATTTCAGGGTTTCTGTCACAAACTTGCTCAAGATCATATGTGTTTATAGATGTAAGTACTGATAAATTACTGCGTAGAGCTGCTGTTAAGATTAGCAAGCTATACATTTCTACAGGATTACTTTTGAAAAATAACATTTGTATCTCCTCAAAACAATTTTTAAAAGTACATTTCTAAATGTTCACTTAAAGACAAATATTTGTTTTAGTCTCCGGTGATATAAAACCATATAGCCATAATAGCATCAGTTGCATTTCTTTGCAAATAAACTTATATATATATAAGGTTGCTGTTTACAAATTGTTAAGTGGTTTTTTGTTTGGTATTATTCACTACTTAACTCCGTTTATTTTGTATAGGCGGTCAGTACATAGTGACACGTTTTGATATATTCACACATCATGCATTTTTACAGCATGCTGGTTCAAGATATAAAGGATGGTTTCCCACATAAGTGTTTTTATGTATAATTTTAGAATCACACAATTTTTAATTTATTATACTGATATTTTTCATTTTATTCTACACGAAGAATTAATCCCAGGCAAAATCAGTATTAACTTCAAATTGCCGTGATACTTTTGAAATACACTAAAACAAATCCAATGACTTTTTTTCCCCCTGGAATAAAGGCGATTCTTAGCCTCCTATTCAAGGCTCCATGAAACTAAAGCAAGCTCAGTTTCTCCCCTTGGAAGCTAGGTAGTGTTCTCTTAATAGGTCGTTGCTAATGTGGGTTATTGAGGAGTGTGAAGGTGAATGGAACATAACGAATGCAATTAATTTTTGGAATATTGGTGCCATGTGTATATGGCACACATGCTTATTATATCTGTTTTATGTGTATATTATCTCTGTTTTATGTATACATTATCTCTGGGTTTTATATATGTATTATATACATAATATAAATATGCATGTAATTTTTCAATAGGTGAAATAAAATATTGGAGATTTGTTGTGATCTATAGTACATATAGTGCTGACAGTGTAGCTGTCTTTCACTGCTTTCCTTGCAGTGTTTTATCTCTGAAATAATGGAAAAGATTTTCTCAGTGTAAAGATTTGAAGTTTAAAGGTACTTTGAAATTTCTGAGGTATTGGAAAAAGTCTTCAGGTTCCATTTATTTTACTTCTGTTCAAAAGTATTATGAGCAGTAATGAATCCTTAAATGCTGTGCTGTGCCACGTGCACTAGAAAAGAAGGCCTTATTGTCCTTCAACTCTTCTTCTTTCCTTTCTTTCAAGGTTGTTAATGTTTTATTAAGGATACACAAAGCATTCATATGTAACTTGTGCCCTTGTTTTGGCTTGCTACTTCCAGAAATATCTATAAAGCTGAAAAGTTTGAAGTAATTTATTTTTGTATCTATAAAGAAGAGATGGTATTTATTTTACACTTTACATAGAGGGCAAAGTCTTTGCTTTGCTGTAGTCTATGGAGAAATGTCCACTGGAGCTGAGATTTCCTCAGAGAATCTTAATGACAACTGGTCTGAACACTTTGAAAGTCATTCTTTCCTACATTGACCTACATTTGTTTACCAGGTAAAATGTGAAGGAATTAGCCATTTTTTTCAGGGCTGTGCTTTTAATTACACCTTCAAGACTGTTTGGGGAGGTGTTTTTTTGGTTTTGTTTTGTTAGGTATTTTTTAAATCAAATGAGGAGTTTCAAAGAGATTTTTTACAACTGAGTTGTTGGTACTTGCTATTTCCCAATATTAGACTCACAGGGCTGCAGTCAGATTTCAAAATAGAATTGCGATATGAATGGTAAACAGCTAGTTTCTCATGTTTGTTTATTAAAGATTGTGCTAACATTTATAGGTAAACATTTTGTGATAATGATACTGATATTGATACATTCATCTCAATTTAGCAAGCCAATAAAAGGGAAAATTTAACTCAGAGAGTACTAATGTATGGTTAAGTGTTACAGTTGGTGTAAGACACATTGAAATAATGAACTAGTTGTTTTTCTGGGCCTGTAACACCTTCTGGGTACACTGAGAAAAGGATCTGGTTTTGAACAGAGACAGTATTTGGGTAACTGCAGGTTACCAGCCCTTGTAATTTGTGTGACAATGTTTTCAATGTCCTGGTGTTGCAATTCTTGCACCAGCTGGTAGTCAGACCCCTGGCAGGTGGGAATGCGGGACCAGTGCTTGCACTGCACAGGGCTACAGCCCCTGTAGCTTTGCTGCCAGCATCATTCACTGAAATAGGAGTTTGCCAGGCCTCTGAAGTGTATTTTCACGTGTACATGTTACATGATGAAATGATGCTTCAAGGTATGAAAAGCAACTGAAAATTATTTTTTTAAAAAACAAATCTAATCTAGGCTGTGCAATGAGCAGGACTGTAAGGTGGGGAGGTTTAGTGTCTTGCAAATGAAGGTTTGGGGAAGGTAAATTTCTGGGAAGTTCATAAAAACTTCAGTTGACAATCTTATTCCTCTGGGATGTTGCTCTTGCCAGCATGTTGGTTCTTTTAAGTGTCCTCTATTTTCTCTGAAAATCTGCAGCGTAAAGGAAAAAAAAAAAAAGGAAAAAAACCCCTCACTTACTGATTCTTTCAATTAAATATGTTATAAAAATTGTTGCGATCAGTGGATGGGGAAGAAGTTTTAGGAGAAACAAGTTGATTGTATCAGGGTTGTTGACCTAACGTGTCTTTCCTAGAGTTACCTGAAATACATTGTATATCATACTGCAAAGTTTTACACATATGTAAATAAATTGCAGATGTAAGCTCTTCAGATTTTAGTCAACCATTGATAAACCCCCACCTAATAGGCCCCATAATAAAGATCTAAAGATTTAAATAAGGTAATGGCATGAATAGATGCAATTAAAATCTAAGTGACTTTTATGGAAATTTAATCTTATTTAAATTTTTATGCTTCATTACATGATGTTGGAGAGATGATTAAAAAATGTAAGCACTAGTTTCATACTGAAAGTTATAATAGATAATAAAGTGAGATTATGTGAAAAGACTACATTGATTTTCAACAGTTGCCACTGAAGTTATTTTGGAAGCTAGAAATTATTGTAAATGTAGTCTTGATATCCTCAGATGGAAAAGTTGGTGTATGACAGAAAAGGAAAAATACCAAATAATCTAGTTAAAATGGATAGAAGAACGTGTCGCTGTCATGTGGTGGTGGTGAAAATCAGCACTAACACACCCACGGAGAAGACCAGACATGACAAGCAGTTTCCAAAAGTGCATGTTAATGTAGTTTAACCTTTGTGCTTCTGTAAGCTGAGCACAGAAAAAGTTTGGTTTTGGTTTTGGTTTTTTTTTTTCCCCTGCATGCTTGGCACTAATTACTCAGTCCTCTGATCCTTGGAGAAAAGAATGTGTATTTATTGAGGAGAAATGCAATAGTGTAAGACAAACTGCATGTGTCAGCTAAGTGGAACTTGTCAGAGGCACTGAAAGATTAAGGAGTTGCATACAAAATCACTTTTGCTAATCACAGGGGGGAGTTAAATCTTCTGGAGAGGGGGATGATTTGAAGATGGTGCACACTTATTTCACAACTCCAGTTCTCACCTTGCCTTTACAGAGAGGGGACCAAGCCAGCTTATGGTGAGTTGTGTGAATGTTTTCACACCGGGGCTTCAGGACAAAATTAAGGAGAAAAGGATCCGTTCCTTCTGGTCCAGTCCAAGCACAGATAATGCTGTATTTTCACTTACAATAAAAGAGGAGTTGTTCTGAGGAAGAATGCACAATAACCAATCTGAACCAATCTGGAGCTTAGTGTGTGATGGGTGAGGACTGATGGCACTCTGAGAGCAAGAACAGTTGTGCATATATGGTGCTGAGTAGGCACGTTCAGTATTTCCTCCTGTATTGAGATGTGAAAACAGGTCTGCTCTAGTGTAGCTGATCAGGTGGGACTGGACTGTTCAGCCTGCTGCAAGCAACAGCAACATTCACTGCGCCACTCAAGGTGAAAAAACAGAGCTCTCTCTGACTCCATGCTTGAAATCCAAGTTCTAGAAAACAATGTTTAGTCCTCATTTACAACAAAATACAGGTCTTGAAAATTGATAAAAAGATTTTGGTTTCTAAGAACTTAATTGACACTTGGAAAAATGATCCCTTACCTAAACGTCTGGTATTTTTAACTTGAAACTTGAAACAGCTTTTCATTGTTCATATCACACACTACCATCAAGTGTTTCAATTCATAAGCCAGAAAGAGCACCTCACACCTAAAAGACAGTAACTTAACTTTGTTTTAAAATTTCTTTTGTTAACTCTTGACTATTTGTTAAAAAGTAGAGTATTTCCTATGAACTTGTCTGGCTGTAAAATGGTACCTAGATGAGATACTGAAGCTTGATTGCCTAGACAATAATTCCTCCTTATCTGCAAAAAGGTTAAATGAAATCTTTTTCTGTAGTGCAAGGATGTGAAAATGTAACTAAAAATAAACTCTGTTTCAGCCTGTGAGGACAAGAGGAGCAGAGAAGAGGGTCAGTTAATCCAAAAATAGTCATCTTATATCTACAAATTTACAGAAAAGTCATTCTTTCTTTTATGTGAAAATAAGGTTTTGAAAATAAAATTAAGACTTATCCATAATAGCAACTTTTCTCCAGAGTTGATTGTCAGAGGATGTATGAACAGTAAAAAACTGCTTTTCAATATGTAGATATTTCTAAAATAGCCACAGCAGGTGCTTCTTTTTGCTAGAATTTTATTCATGGTCTGTTTTCTGATGGCATTTGTATGGCAGATAACCTTCTCCTGTCCTAGGGATATTGCATGTAAGAGGTGTTTCCTTTCAGAACTGGGAGCGTGTTTATACAAGCAGGGTATCTGTGAACAAAAATTATTTCACAATATTTTCATCTGCAAGCTGTTGCTGCTTTGAGTTCTGTAGGATGTTTCTGCTGTTACTGTGCAGTGACACATTAGGCTGGGCATGTAAAGTAATGCAGTGTGACTGATACAAGCTGATGTTACACTTCACAGCACAATGCTTCATAATGTGTTATGTCAATGGGAGCATTTAAAAAAAAAATTAATTCTCCCGAAAGAACTAATAAAAGAATCCAAGACTAACTTTCCCTCTCTCCTCCTCCTGTCTCCCTCAAAAAAACGCAAAACACCGAGAGCAAAAAGTAATTTGTATTTGACACACGAAAACAACTTTTGGAGGATCCATTGCTGTAGGTAGTGGTGTAACATACTTAGAGCTGAACTAAGAGGGGAAAGAAAAATTATGTTAAAAATCTGTTTTTCTCTACAGAGTGAAAATCTTTTCACGGTTGTGGTCTTTACTGACTTTCAAAGCTATATATCTTTAAAGGAGTAAGAGTAAAATATTTTAATGTACTTCACATCTACATAATGTTATAAGCATTTTCAGCTTGTAAGGCAATATGCCTTCCAAACAGAAACAGTGCTTTTACTGAATTTTCTCAGTTTTTGATTTATCGTGTATTCCTTTTGGATTTTTTTTTTTCTTTTCAACATTTATGTCTGCTTTTGAAGGTATACTTTTTATTTGGGATTAAACCTGTACTTTTCTTGAAGATCACATGAACATACAGAAACTAGCATGGTGTTTCCCTTGTGTTATCCTACGCTTCTGGCAATTTTTTTTCTGGGGCTCTCCTACAATTCGGAAATAGATATTCTTCTGAAACTCAGTCTTATCACCATTTAATCTGATTCCTGATATTATTGATATTAGTTTAGGCACCATTTGCTGCAGGTGATTTTCTCCCCTGACAGTTGTTCAGAGTTTTGCTGTCTGCGATCAGAGAGAGAGTGTCGTCCTCTAGCTGGTGGAATACACGCAGAGCTTGACAGATACTTTGGGCTTCTCTGTACTTCACATTTTTAATGCTTATCTTCTCACTAACTACACTCTGAGTATCTGTTAAATTGGTTAGATGGTTTCCAGGTCAGGAAATCTCTAGCTTTAATGCCGTGTTACAGTAAAGAACAAGATCTCTTTTAAAGGTACATTTAATCGCAGCATATCCCATGACAGTCTGTTGTAAGCAGCTGAAGCTGTTCTTATGAAGTCAGAGCTGACTAAAAGGTTGATGCCTCCTTGTATCGAGGAAAGATAAAGCCAGTAGTGGCTCCCGCCTGCCACACCATGGGGTGCTCAGGGAAATACACCACCCACCAGAGACGTCCGTGGGCTTGGGCTGCCGTGTTTGCGAATGAACAGCAAATGGACATCAGCAACTTTCACGTGAAGGAGGCAGAGAGTTAGAACGGGTGGGAGACTCCGTGCCCTCAGTACTCAGCAGGGCTTGGCCTGCCGTGTTTGCGAATGAACAGCAAATGGACATCAGCAACTTTCACGTGAAGGAGGCAGAGAGTTAGAACGGGTGGGAGACTCCGTGCCCTCAGTACTCAGCACAGCGCTCCACGCCCAGCAAACCCGAAGGCACATTGGTCGCGCAGGAGGGATTTCTCCAAGTCTGCAGAGGCAACTTCATGTTCTCTCAGGACAGATACTCGTGTTTGCGAATGAACAGCAAATGGACATCAGCAACTTTCACGTGAAGGAGGCAGAGAGTTAGAACGGGTGGGAGACTCCGTGCCCTCAGTACTCAGCACAGCGCTCCACGCCCAGCAAACCCGAAGGCACATTGGTCGCGCAGGAGGGATTTCTCCAAGTCTGCAGAGGCAACTTCATGTTCTCTCAGGACAGATACTAGCTCTAAGAAACAAATGCAAGAGTTATTGAAATTAGCAAGTAATGAGAATTGCTGTTAGGTATTGACCATTAGGCATTGGAATCGAGATCTTACTAGCAAATGTGATTGTAGGG
>NW_010425279.1:65203-69377 GCF_000710305.1 Buceros rhinoceros silvestris
AAAAGTAAATTCCAACAAGAAAGGCAAATTTCTTAAAATGGTCAAACTTCTTTAGACGTGGAGGTTAGAAAACTTTCTTGATAAATAATTTTTTTACTACCTTTCACAAACAGAGGAAAGGAAGTTCAGAAATTAGTGAAACTTTAGCATTTAGAATAATGAAGTTGGAGGAATTAAAAATGAGGAAGAGTTTTCCTATATTATTTTTCTCTTGCAGACTGATCTTTTATATCCCTGGAGAAAACATATTTTAATCTTCCATACTAGAGCTAGACCATTATTTTGTTAAAATCATTATTTTATTCCCTGAAAGATTGCTTGTCTGTGGATCAATTTGACAGTAACAGAAGGATTTAACCAAGCTGCCTCTTTATCAGTGCATCTCAACTATCCAAGGATTTACTCAACCCAGATCATCTTCCAGGACAAATTGCTTTTAATCTCAGCTTTACTAAAACATTTACTAAACATTTACTAAAACATTTCTCATCTCCTTATAGTTACAGGTAGACCTTCCTGTGCGAGCTAAACAGCTGAAGAATGGGGAGCACCTTCGCCTTAAGAGCTCCAGCCTCATTATACTCTTATTTAAGTAAGGTGAGAGAATAAAACAAACTGCTAATCTGTGTAATTAACAATTCTGAATAATAAGGTCTTCTATTGAATTGCCCGTGCTGGATATACTCCTGATTACAACAGCTTAAATTTCACAAATCATCACTAAATTGCTGAGATGTCAAAACACAGAGGGCCACCTAAAACCAGCCTACTGTTAGCAGAGGAGTTCTAAAAGTAAACAGTATAATGACTGCAGCAAAGCCCACAACCTCATTTGCCATTTCAAGGAGGAGGGAAGAGAACATGTATAGATTCCTTTGCTAGGTTAGATCATAAATCCCATCTTTGTTGTTGGAGAGGCAATACTCTTACGTTGCACTTTCCAAGCCCATTGGTGGGATTACCCACTATATAACTGCTTTTAAGGACAAAGGGTTCCTTTCCTTTCTGCTGGCTCCAGGAGCCATTCTTACCCCTGATGTTGGGCAAAAGGAATCAGTAAAGGCCCTTTCATTTTTTAAAGATACAAACACTTTAAAGATACAAATGATGATAAAATAACAGTTTTAAGATACGGACAAATATATAAGCAGTTTTATAAATTAGACGTTACAAATAAGTTGGTCGTGGAGAGCCAGGTCAGTATTCTCAGAAAGGAGCTGTGTCCTGTGCTAGGGAGCTGGGGCATCTCTTTCACAGTGTGATTAAGCACCATCTGAAAATCTCTGAGGTTCTTTTTTCCACTGTTTGCAGGGCTTTTCCAGAGTCTTACCTTTGCTTCACATACTAAACTCAGGCATGAGAAATTAATGTATAATCACTGATTCTTGTAAACTTGTACAGATCTCCTCTTCCACAGCATTAATCCCTGTTTTATTTTTCAGCTTCTATTCTAGTCTGAACAAGACTGAAAAGCCTTTCCTTGTAAAAATAGGCTTTTTATTTCTCCAGTCACTCTAAACAGCATTTCCAGCACCAGTCCCGGATTTATATTCCTGATTCTTGAATGTGATTGATTGCAACTAAGGTCCAACTGAGATGAAATTTAGTAAATAGCTCTATGTTTCTACATACCAACTTGCTTAATAAATCCCAGTGTTTACCCTATTTTACAGTCACAACATATTGACTGGTCATAATCATTGTTTGTTTCGCTAATATCAAATGAACTGAACCTTCTACACTGCTTTTAACAAGGAGGTAGTTCCCAAAACAAAGCAGAAGTTTCCTATCAGAGTGATACTGCGTTTTTCATGGCTGCAGATAATATGTTTCTAGAAACCCAGGTAGTAAAGTCATTCTGGCATTTTCTGTAACATTGTCTTTTCCAACACGCTGATCTCACTGCTCAGATGTCATCATTAGTATAATTTGTTGTAATGGTGGACATGATCCAGTTTCAGCTAGTCCACATAGTTAAGGATTAACTCATCACATTGATACTGTATTTTATAGCTATTTTCTGATAATCTGAAAGGAGAAAGTAACAGTAAGGATAAGTAAGTCTGTCGTTTATGAACTGAAAAGGTCACTCCATTTCCTCAGAACTGAATAGGTTTTTCCTTCCCAATACCAAATCACCTCTTTCAACTATTGAGAGGAAATAATTTTCCTTAGTGTGTAAGTTTCTTTTAGTGTGTTTACTGTGCCTGCTTTTTTGGTATTGTTTTTTCCCACGTTAATGACAGTCTGTGGGGTTCCACAACATTGCTTAAAACAATAGGTTACAAGACAAATATCAAAGACAACAAATATGTCATACCAAGAAAACAAAATTGACAGATAAGCTCAGATGTTTAAAAGCATGAATAGACATTTTTAGTATGGTTAAAACTTCCATCTTTCAAAATGAGTAGTGTGTTTTCTGTTAGATAAAGAAACTGCAGTAATTCTAGCAGATATTAACTGGTTGAGAAGCTGGATTATGTGTCATATAGTGAGAAAAATTCTACAGGTGAGGAAATTAAACATAGTTTTATTTTTTTGCTGTGGGCCATCAAACCCACTATTGCTGTGGGCCAGCCACCATGCTTGCACTCTGTCTGAACACAGCTGGAGGACTGCTGGGAACAGACACATGCTGTGAAGCAAGTTCCAGCTCTGATAACTCCACACTCTAGTACAGAGCGGTTGTTAGTCAGGTAAGTGCTTTTGTACATAACATTTAACGGGAATTGTAGTTATTACAAGAAGGTAACATTAAAAACAACATGAAAAGTGACTAAAGGTTGCATACAGCATTTGGCATTACAAATCTTTTACAGTTAGCGTGTAGTCCTCTTGGGGTCATGGAGGTAGGAGCACATGTTGTAACATGAGATCTGACATCACCTAATTTATTCATGTGCTTGAACAGTGGGTTATGTTATCTACTTGATTTGTCATTTAAAAAGGAAATTTTTATAACTGAATTTTAGCCACAGCCATAAAAAAGAGAAAGTCATCTTGGAACAGACTAGAGAAACAATGCAACAGCATTTGAGTTCCTGTTGTGAAATCGCTTCTTTGCTTTTGCATATGGATGAATAGATTAAAAGATGGTGATGTGAAAATAGCTGAAGATCTCCATTTTCTTTTCCCTGAAAGCAGGAAAGAATGGAAAATTTCTGCTGGGGAGACGTGAAGAATATGGAAGGAAGTTTAAGATGTCATTGTAATACTTTGACAACTGGATGAGGTCCCTCCAGGACGCTTCCTCATCATAGCTTATTTTTATATTAAAAACATCAATATCTAAGATTATTAAATGCTCCAGTTGTTTAAGACTTTATTTTGGGGAGACTACAGAGAGACTGTAGAAAAATGAGTGTACTCCACCTTGAAATGTACTCCATTTCCACCTTGAAAACTGAGAGTACTTTCTTATTCTCATGTCACTGAAGTAGAAAACATCTATACTTCCACACACTGGCAGAATGACTGCATGATCCAGTGTTCTTCGTTTTGAAATTATAAGGTGTTCAGCATTTACTCCCAGTGACAGGTGGTGTTAAATGCTGTTAGGTCTGGTCATGACGAATGATTCAAGCACCATGCCGAGATCTAATAGAAAGCATTAATATATGTTTTAAAATATGACTTTCACACAAATAATTTCATTTGCCTTTAACCATTGTTTACCTAAACAAATTTCTATAGATGTGTTTTCAGTAAATCAATTCACATTGGCTGGAATACCTAATCAGTCTGATCCGTACTTTCCAGACAATAGTTCTGTGGTAGGGAAACTGATAATTTGTCAATATCATTCTATTATTGACCTTTATTTTTGAGAATTTTTTGAAAGCCAGAGTAATGGTTGATGAAAATTTTTGTCTGCTTATAGTAAAAACCTTTTTTGGGGGGAAGGGAGATACCTGTTATTGTATCTAACATTTTGGAAAATGGGACTACATTCAAAGTTTCTGTAAAAACAGTCTGTAATAAAGAAAACCAATAATAACAGTTTTAACTAGAATAATATTTTTGCTAGCTAGAAAATTAAACAATACTTCATAAACACTTTATAGAGGCATCTGTTTCTCCATTTTCAGCTAGTCTATAATTTTGTTATCACTTTTTAACTTTTTTCTTTTTTTTTTTTGTGACTAAAATTTAATTTCAAAACTTGGGGGGG
>NW_010425279.1:69411-75359 GCF_000710305.1 Buceros rhinoceros silvestris
TTTTTTGTGTAGCTATAAGTGTTGTCGTACATAGGGGGGTGGGGGGGGGTTGTTGAAATGTGACCCTGTACTGGCAGTAGGACACCCTGAAATGAAGTGGTATTTATGTAAGACCAAGAGACTGTGTTTCTTAGGGAAAATATTCCTAGTGAAAAAAAAAAGAGCACTTTGAAAATATTTGTAAAAACTATTGGGAAAGGATAGAGATAGCAAACCATTGAGGGGAGAGGACCATAGACTAATAATACTAATCTTCTGTCACCAATATGCCTGGAATAATTTTCTTACATAGGCAGCTAACCGGGTTCTATTTTTAATGGAAAACTAAGGCTGAGATTTTGGCTGGAGGATTTTTAAAAAGTACTTCTTCAAGGACATGATGGATGTCATCGATGAAGTGCAAGGATAAAGGAAAAGGCTCTCTATGTTACTGCAACAACATATGATGTGGAAAACTAAATAATAATGCCCACAGAGAGAGAGACCTGACAACTCACCACCACTACCACCACCCCCTGGCATCTTCCCATCTCAGAGCTCTTCTCTTGTCTTTCTTGAAAGCAGCAACGGGTAAGTTCAGAAAGGTCTTCTTGCTGGCGAGGGTATTGTAACACATGAAGAAAGGCTGGTGAAAGCTGAAGTTGAGTACAACCAAAGCTTGGGAAGTTGCCTTAGGCTATGTAAGAGCAGCAGCATTGGGCAAGAAAGCCTCAAGTGTGTTGTTAGAGGAAGGTCAAGGAACTAGTTTGATCTTGAAAGAAAAGAGATGAAGATATCTGTGATAGAAGGAATAGAAAAATGTTTCAAAGTATTGAATGTGGAGATTGTGGCCATTCTGTTTGCTCTCAACTTATAAAATTATGCTGAAGGAACTTTATATTTTCAATCTATGTATGTTATCATTTGAATTTGTACCTATAGACCCTCATGGGGCATTAAAACTTGGTGCTTGCCAAGCTGCGAGCCTCCACTTGTAGAACAGCCTCAGGAAAGACTCATGCTCTTGAAGAGCGAAGAGAGAGCTCATGATACAGAAGGGAGACAGATGCCTCCTGCACTTTGCAGACACTCTTCCCTCCTGCTTTGTCAGTTCCAGAATTAGCTCTGGCAGGGATGCAAGGACAGAGTGAAGTCTGTCCTGAGTTTCTCCATGCAGTGATGCTGGGAACGGCCCTGCCCTCTTCCAGCAGCCCATAGCTACTCCAGACCTCCTGCTAGTCTTTCAGCATCTTTGTACATACTTTTGGGGAAGAAGGAAGCACAAAATGCAGCCTCCTCATCTGGCTTACAGACTTTCTTGTTTCAGTTCCAAGGGTGCCATAAGTGTAATGATCAAAGACTCTCACAGAAAAATCAATCATATGACTACTCCATATTTCACCGTTTTCTTCTTGATGTAACTGAAACACATCTCAGTAACAATACTAGCCTTGCTTAGACCAGATAAGACATTGGATTAGGCCAATTCAGTATAGCCGTGTGCTTGTGCTCAACTGTTTTAATGTTTTAGCTAGTTCTGCTTTGGTTAGTTAGTTTGGTTGGTTTTAATAGTCACTCATTAAGGCCCGATAATTTGAAAATCTTCCAGACTTTTAACTTAGATTGAAACCATACTTCCACTTTCCAGTCAAAATTACTATGAACTTCATGGTTAACCTGTGTCATTAGGAAAAAAAAAAAGTGGATCCTCTTATGCAGTCTTTTATCATCAAAGTATTGAAAAACACATAGTCACAGCTGCAAGTACAGCTTCAGAGTTTGTAGGAAGCCAAGTCTGAAGGCAGGAGGGAAGGTGTGATAGTGTGATTCAAGTATACACACATAATTCTTTAAAAATTACTGAACGTTTAAAGTTTCTCCTCAAACATATTTTTGCCATTTTTTTCTTTTTTAGCTAAAAGTAAGTACATTTCTGAGTTTGAAACCTGCATTCAAAAATAAGAATAATGATAGTAGTAGATATTTTAGTACATGTTTGCAAGTAAACAAAAGTCCTCTTTGATGCCATTTATGCAGACTTGCTATCCTTTCATACAGCTTTTATGGAGCTGCAGATTATAACTGTACAAGAAAATCAGTACAGTTCCATGCCCCTACATCACTCACCTGGAAATGAAAAATGTCTCAGCAGGGACTCCTAGTTCTGTAAATGAGTGGAACAGGAACTATTTTATTCCACACTACCATTTTGTGGCAGAGTAGAAGGCAAGAATGGGCTATATTGAAAACATAAGGGGTTATGGTGAAGGAAGGAGAGTATACTCTGCTGATGAAATAACGTCTGAGGAGTGCTTTAAGGTAAAGCTATTCTAGCATAGATAATGCTATTAAATGTAACACAAAATAAGGGTAAGGAAGTGGCTGGGGTTTATGCCTGACAACTCTAGCATCCTGTGGCACAGGAACTGTGTGGAATTAATATCTGTAGTCTTTTCTATACTATGGCTCTACTCTGTAGAACCAGCAAGATGTATTGCAGAACAACCTCTGAATCTCTTGATGAAGCACTTTAATACTAGAGTTGTACTTAAGCACAATGGCACTCTGAGCACAACAAGTACTCTGAGCAAATACTTCTCAGTATGTACTCAGAAGAATCCATTGTCCCAGAACTATACTGACCCAGACCAAAGTCTCGCATGCTTTATTTAGAAAACCAAACCAAACCCTGAATTCGTAGAGCACCTGACAGATGGGAGTCCAATATAGTTTACAAAAATTATTTTCCCCTTATTACTTCGAGGAAAATACTTTCTAGTTAAAAAAGCTGATCCTTCAAATACCTACAACCTCTCATCAGTGTGCTGCTCTGCTGTCTCCAGAAATAGCAATGAAACACTTTCCATTGTGCATCGTCAATGCCTACCACAGTTATTGGTTAGGAAGCAAATAAAATGAACTAAAAAAACTAACATCAGTATTCTTCTGACAACGAAAGCATAGAAGCTGTTAGACTTTAATTTTAACAGAAGTTGAGAAATAAAATTATGATTATAATAATAATATTAATATTATGTCAATCACGTCAATTTGATAATTAAGTCTTACTTAACAGATGTTTTACTGAAATTTGTATAGTGATTCCGAGGTTGCTTGAAGGTTTTCCTACAGCATATGTTGATGTAGGTTTTTTTAGGTCAACAGTTACCGTATATACCAATTAATTCAGAAAAAGATTATTCTTAATCCATTTTATTTTGCTGACGTTAAATCAAAAGGCAAAATGATAAAAACAACCTTATCTTCTAAAAATCAGACTCACTGTCTCACTGTTTTCATCATATTAAGTTATAGAAAGCTTCTAGAATCACTCTTCAGAAGACCTTTCCTGAATTAATTACTAACCAAACCCAAATTTACAGACTTTATAAATCTAGCTCATCAGTCACAAAAGTGCTGGGCCATCTTATCTAGACTGTGCTTTTCCCAAGAAAGGCTGGACCATGTGATCCTTGATCTCTCTTCCAACCTGCTGTTCTATGATTCTGTGATATGTCTGCTAGAATCTTGACAGATAAATCCATCTACAGTTTGCAGAGTCTTTGGTTTCCTTTTTGGTTTTTATCCCTCCCTTGAAAGCTTTGGATTTGTAACCTTTCCTGTGTAAACTAATAAAATAGGATAAAACCAGGTCAATACTTGGATGAAGGATCTGCTCTCTCACGGAGTGATCTAGTAGCAGCAGGTAACTCTTACTCCTCATTTAGCAAGAATTGCATTCTTCTGCTGAGACATCCAACATAAAGATCCAGCCCATTTGCTGCTAGAAAAAATAATTTAGACATATAGGTCTCAGTTTTGGCAAAATTCCAGGCTGGGTATTAAACTCTGCTGCCTAAACTATGGTTTGTTTGGTTGTTGTTATTTGAGTAAGGGAATTTCCTAGTCTGAGAAAAGACACTATCTCATTTCACTGCCGTTGACCCTTGAATCCCAAATTCCTTTACAGATAAAAGAGCAAAGTTATTTATTCTGAACTCGAGAGTTATCTGAAAGTGAGATAACTTTCTTTAAATGTATTATTCATACACAGATCTCAAAGTACTTCACAGCGTAGGGAAGAATCATTATCAACACTTTATGAGTGGGAACAAGGCATGAGGCACTGCAAGCATCAGGAAATCACCCAAGCAGAAAATGCCAGAAGAGAAGATATGCCTTCGAAGTCTGTCTGATGACTGTCCGTGAAGACAAACTCTTTTGGTAGAGTAAAAGATTCAGCTTACTGATCAATCAGTTTTTCAACCCATAAAATATTGGAGGAAGTTACGGAACAACGCCCTAAGTAAATGAAGCTATAATGCAGAGCTGGCAAAATTCAGCAAACAAAAGTTAGAGTATGGCAAAGACATTAGAGTGAGCAGATGTTAGTTTAAAATGTGGTTGCAGAGATGCAAAAAGCAGGCAAATTATAATCATCCAACAAATCATTCCAACTGCTTTTTCTGAGCTGATGAAATAACTGGCATTTTCAGGCTAGCCTAAGTTCATAATCACAGAGATAAGTAAGTAGATACATGTAATCAAAAGTTGTAGCTGCTGTAATTATTTTAGGTACTCTTACCGAAAATTTGTATTTATGCTTAAGACTTATTAGTGTAATCAGGTTGTGAAAGATGTACTACAGGATTTTGATCGTCTTTTGCAAACCGGATGAAAGTCTAAAACCCTATGATTGTATTATATGTCAAAGACCTAGTCAGATTATTTTTTACTAAAGTCTGTCATCACAGTAGAACAGCACAGATCTAGTTCATATAGAAACCATCTAAAAAATACAAACACACAAACAAAGCCCCTGAATTTTGTAGGAGTTTTTTTTAATAAGCAGGGAATATTCTCCCATAAGCAACATCCATATTAAAATATTTTATTGCCTAGATGCTACACTATATCCACAGATTTTCAGTAGAAGGTTTTAACCTTGCAGCAGGTTATAAATCTATCCCCCAGTGCACTGGTAAGCAAGAAATATTGAATATAAAAAAAATCTCAGTAACTGAATAAATTACCATTGTACACACTATTTTAATCCCTGTATACACCGCAGATTGTTGGGCTAATACAGCTGTTTTGTTTTGAGTTGTTTTGTAAATGCAAAGAATTTAAAGAAGTATTTCAACACATTGTACACATCAGAACGTATTATATCCATATAACAGCCAGTCAATCAAAGACTTTTATGGTTCAGTTCAAAATGATTCTGTGTCACATTAGTCAACATGGTACAATGTCAGCTGTATTTTAAAAATATGTTCTTAATTTTAAAGTATGAAATTTAAAAAGCTGGAAAAAAACTAGAATTATTCGAGGAAAAGAAAAAATAGAAAAAATAGAGTTGTTTTTAATAGCCAATTTATGCTTCTTATGTTAAGATGCTTTCTGGAAAAAGTTTTAATAATATATTTCTATTAAGCAGAAATGAAAACGTGTATTCTGAACGAAGTCAGAGAGCAGTGACATTTAATGATGGGTTTTAAGGGAAAGTAGACAAGTTTTCAGCCAGGGTTTCCAAATACATAAGTAGTTCTAGCAGCTGAAATCAGAGCATTTAAATCCTTTTGACATTCTTAATTGGATGTTCCTTCGCTTTCTCGCCTGTCTTGCTATTTGCCTTTATTTCTCTCTGAGTTTTTCAGAATATTCAAAATGTTCACAACCTTGCAGAAATAATGCCGTTAAATATTTGTAATGTATAGGAAGTCAAATTGCATGCGTAGCACAGAAACATTAGAGTAAGTGGAATTATATCTGGTGATATTTTACCTCCACATTTGTCAGTGTCCTGGGTTCAACATGGAGGAACCGGATGCTCCCATGTTGTCCAGCTTTCTTCTTCCCAGAGAGCTGTGGTTCTCCCAAGCTTCCGGGAAGGAGAACACGCCTCCGTGAATGAAGTCATAAAAGAGGGTGTGCAAGAAGTCTCGATGCCATTTTGCCAGCTTGCT
>NW_010425280.1:0-15991 GCF_000710305.1 Buceros rhinoceros silvestris
TTATAAATTTTATAAATGCATATTTCAGTGTTGTATATACCCTGGTAATTACATTAAAATTATAATATGATATATTACATATTATTTTATTTTACAATTTTCTCAAAAAAGGCAAAAATACCAATGTGAGGAAAAGTTTTCAGAATGAGTCCTTAAAACATTGTGGAACAGATTTTAGAACAGATATTCAGGTCAATTTTAGATTTTCAGAAAGAACAAGTTGCATGAGATATGGTAGCCATCCACAGCATTGGTATGTTTTCTTGGAGATCTTGAGCTTGTTCCTTTGTTCTGTTGGAGTCTTGAAAGGTTGTGATCAATAGTTGCAACAGGAAAACCTTTCTTACCCCTCTTCATTCATGAGAAATTGTCTTTTGTGTATAGGACACAAGAACATCTGAAGCAGCTGTTAATGACAAACAGAAAAATATTTTTCAGGAGTATGAAATATTCACTCAGATTATTCTTTTCCTTTACCACACCAAATTCTGTTAGTCCAGCCAGAGTCACTACTGTCATTTTGCACACCCATTTTATTTTTCAGCCCTTGTTATTTTTCTTTCATTTCTGCCATAAAGCTTAGTGTTTTCTTAGGAATAAGATAATGCCAGACAAAACCTTGGGGAGATATTTCAAAGTGGTGTGTGGAAACAGATACAAGGAAATGCTGTGCCCTGATAGGCTTGTACACTTCTTTGAAAGTATCCTCTCACCTCTCACATCTGTTATGGTTTGGCAGGAGACATTCAACTTAATTTTTTATTATTTTATACTTTTAAAATGAATTAACATATGTTCATTTGTATTTTTGAGCAAGACAGAAGTAAGAGCCTGGTCTCCAGAAGCCCATGCCTGCCTGTATTTCCCTTGATTAAAAGTCCTTTAGAACCTCACTTTTTCAAGTTGTTTATCTTTGCTTACTGCAGCTTGAACATATAAGTGCTTAGAAGTATGTACTTTTATGTACAGAATGTAAAGCTTGTCACATACAGCTCATCAAGTGTCTGCAAAAAGCAACACTCTAACTGCAAGGTCATCCTACTGCTTCAAGTAAAATAATTTTGTGACAGTGTGTGGGTGTTTGTGTGTGTGTGCAAGCTGATATCTATATGTGTGATTTCAAATTTATTTTAAAATAAATATTTTGGAATATAGACTATATCTGGAAACGTATTTATTAATCTATACATATATATCTCCACAGACAAGTATTCTTGATATATCTAAGAACAAAAGCATTCGGTACAGCTCCATGTTTAAACAGATAAATCCTACAAATTTCCATATACGTGTGTGTATTTCCATTGTCAAGAGAAAAAAAAGCATTCATTTGGCAGGATTATTTAGGCTTGCTGCACAATGTGATCTGGCTGGTAAACAGAGGCACTCAAATGTATGGTAAGTGGTAGAGAAGGCAGGATCAGATATTTGTAAAGATGAATTGTACTGTTGATAAAACATGGCTAAAGGTGAAATATAGGAACAAAAAAGGAGCTCATAAGCTCAGGATTCTTTAATAAAAATAATATTCTAGAAGCAGCTTTTTTTGAATGGAGTTTTGACTAATGCTGGTGAGGGCTATACATAGATAAAGGACTCATGAGGATCTCACTGCTGCAGATTGCTCTCAGGCGTTAGACACAGTGATGGTAGAACTGCAACGGAGATGATGGGAAGATTAAATGAGGAAGAGGTTGACTAAGTAACTTACGTTTTCTATTTACAACATCTACAATTTGTTGTCATGGAATGAAACTCATATTTTCATACTCTATTTACGTAAAAATAATTGCTAATGGTACAAAGTAATGCTGGTCTGTGAGTGTTTAAAGATTTCAGAATGAGAACTTAGGGACCCATTTCGTAGCAAATGCAAATCATTGTTTTCTTAACCACTGATTGTATCAGATTTACATGAATGCATAAACTGACAGTTTACACAATATGACTTGACTACAAACTGCTATGATCTTATCTTACATATTTAAAGTTTAGAAGAAAAGGTGTGTATCGTCATCATCTGCATAAAATAATTACAACAGGTTTAGTAAAGCAAGTGTCTTGCAGTTCGTTGTATTAAATCTGTAGAGGTATTTGCTGAGCTCTCTTAGGTAAATTTCTAATGATGACTTAGATTAAATAGTTCACTAGACCATTAAGAAAACCCTGTTATAAATAACTATGTATAAGGTACAGCCTTATATCATTCATGCATATTAAGATTTATTTGATATGGATATAGAACATTTATTTCATCAGAGGTGATCTTAGCAAACTTAATACACCACCCGTATTTTTGCTGGTCTGAGAGGAAAAGCTAAGACTGTTCTAGTCCCCATACTAGTAATGCTGAATCTCATTTGTTACTAACCTTGTCAGTGCAGCTTTTCCCTTCTCCAGTCACACAGGAAGTAGGTAGGCTGATGTAGCAATCTGAAATGTTTTCTTTAAAAATTTAATTAAAAATCACCAAAAGTCTAAGTGTCTCGATTGCATTTCATTTTTAATGAAATATTAATGAAAGGAGTTCAATTTGTTATTGTACTAAACGTCTTTTAAAATTTCAAAGGTCTGTAAATTAACAAAGCTGTTCATCATTCTTCACAAGTCCAAAGGATCAAGAACGTTTTTGTAATATAACTGCTTTAACCCAATTTGTTTCTCACATTTTATTTAAAAGTTCTTGTGAAGTATTTCTTTACTCATCTCACAAACCTATGCAGCATTCAGAAATTTGTAACTCGCAAAATGAGAAATTTATGCATTCTTCTGTAAAGTATTAGAATTTCCTGTGCTTCAGACAACATTGTCACGCAATCTACAGTGAACTAAAGGTGACTATAGCAACTATAATCTGCTCCTATGGTAACTACAATGCTACTACAACATCACGGTAACTGCAGCACACTACTGCTACTGCGAAGTACTAAATAGTGAGGACAGCAATGTGAGAACAAGATTCTGAAGTGAACAGCCAGACATGACCATTCTTGATTGCAGCAACCCAAGTTAAGAAAAGTTTATTTCTGTTTCAATGTCCAAAGTTGCACGCATCAATAAAGGAAGTGAGAAAACAGAAATATGATGAAGATTGCATCACTGGAGATATTTTCTTCCACAAACACTCAACAGTGCATCTTGTTTATTTTTTGTTACGAAATACATTAAAAGTAACATATATGAACATTTTCAAGGAAAGAAAATTTCTTACTATTCAATTTTATTAAAGCAAAAGTCTCAGATTTTGAAATCCAGCTGAAACTATGTTTCTACATGTTTACACATGCATAATGCAACATATTCTTTAACAAAAAAACACTCTGGCAAAAAAAATGTTAATGAAAACACAAGGAAAAATGGAAGTGTGCCGTGTGAGTCAAGAGGTGGACTACGGAAAATCACAGCAGAGTTCTTAAAATTCTTGAAGCGACAAGTGGGGCTTCAAACCCCACAGAAGTGCATGGATTTGTACTGCTATTCAGAGTTGTAAGTCTGTCAGCTGTAGTTCTCACAGACCAGATCTTCATGTTTAAAATCAAATGGAATTTTGAGTGGGCAGAGGCTCGAGAATCCTGCACCATCGTTGAACAATATTCTTGGGCTGCTGCAGAGGAGATGTTGAAGAGTTGGAGCAATATGATTTAATAATTTGTTAGTTTCCCTTCAAAACTGCTGTTAGAAAGTGAATGCAGTTTTCAGTAATTTTCTGACAGTTAATAATAGAATATTGTTCTATAATAATCTAAAAGATAATAAAAAGATTAATTTCTGTAAGCCTTTAAAATAATTTTCCTTTCTTCTTGTCATCCCCATTTTTCCTTTTTCTTCTAGACAGTGTGTTAAAAATAGTACCTTGTTTTTAACCCAGTAAAATAAACTAACATCTTTAACCTAATAATACTCACAAAAGAGACGGCTTTTTATGACAGATTCCTCACCTCAGAACCTATGCTTGAAAAGAAGTTATTACTTCTGTTATGTATATTTTTTGGTTTTACATGAACTCAAATTACTTTTTAAAATATCTTTCATTTTTGTTTTCTGTATGTACATACTCGCGAGATCAGCTCTATGTAAGTTTTAATTATTTTAATTTAATTTTTCTATTCTCTGATCCATGTTTAACTTGTTCTGATTTCTTGCAATTTTTCTGTTTAGTGGTACATAAAACTTGCAAGATCTCAGTACAACCAGCTGTGACTAGCTATTGGTAGTTAATAATTAGAATAACTAAAAGTTCATTATATTTATGAATTAGGTGATTTATAAACCAATTAGGCATCATGTCAAAAGCCAAGGCTGAATGGCTCCTTTGCATACAATATGAACATAGGTCCAAATGCCTAAGCAGTTCAAGAATAGACATTTCAATTTGTAATCTGTCCTGAAGAAAAACAAAATCAATGTAGATTTAGTGATGATAAGTGTCCTGGGTTAGCCAAAACTTCCCATTTTGGAAGCTTTGTTGTAAGTGACCAATCAGGTATTCCCTGCCATGTACATATAAACGCAACATCAGTTGGTTAAAAGTTCTGGTGGGCTTCTTTACGTTTAAGGGTGCTGGCCCTTTAAGAAGCAGCCGGCCACCAGCCCCCCCCGCTCTTCTGCACCAAATGGGGCCGAGGGGAACATCTCCCACGGACCTGCCTGCTTTCTGCTCTGCTGCCTGCCTTCCTGCTCATTCGCTGCCTAACCGGCCCCCCGCCCTTCCGCCCCAGAGGGGCGGAGGGCAACATCTCTCACGGACCTGCCTGCCTACCTGTTTTCGGCTCTGCTGTTTGCCTCCTTGCTCGCCGCCTGCCGCTGCTGTGTTTCGTTGTCGCCACGTCGGGGACGGCCGCTGTCACCTCGACGCAAGGAGCCGCGCCACTGCCGCGAAGCAGGGAACAGCCCCCTTGCTCTCTGCCTGCCCCTGCTGTGTTTCACTGTCGCTGTTCACCTCAAGGAACCGTGCCGCTGCCACGAAGCCGGGAGGACCCCCCCGCACCGCCGCTCGCTGGAGCCCTTTCTGCCCGCTGAGCCGTGCGCACCGTGTGGGACCGGACCCCACACACCTGAGGAGCTGTTTCTCTGCCTGCTACTTTTTTTCGCCGCCGGGTTTGCCCTTGCTGTTGCCTCAATCCATGATAGACTGGTAACACCGTGCTGGTTTCGGGTCTCCTCACGTGGCGCCTCGGTGCTTTGTCCTTGCCGTGGTTCCCTTTTCTTGCGCCACGTGGCCGTTGCCATCTGTACCCTGCTGCCGCGGTGTTAACCCTCGCCTTTCCATTTCCTAAAAACCCCCCAATATCCTACTGGTTTGCCTTTGTATATATATATATATTGGTTGGTAGTGTTATTAAAGTTTGTTTCAGTTTTTTCAAAAAAGCATATTCAAGGTCTCACTAATTCTTTTTCTCCCTTCCCCTGTCTCTGGTGGAATATGGGAAGGTATTATGTTACCGGATCTTGGTGTTTTATCTCGGCCAAACCGGTGACAATAAGTTTAAGGGGAATGAAGATGAGTTCATGGCCACACAGTACGATATCCACTAACAGCTGAACTATTCTGATTCACTTTTCCTGAAGATTTAGTCCATTACTTGCCAATAAAAGAAATCAACTTTCTTTTACTCAAGAAAGAAACCTAATAATTGTATTTCTTTAGAGTGGTCAGAAGAAGATGATAGTGGAGTGGCTATTGAAGATGTACTTGAAAAAAAATTATAACTCAATGTAATTTTCCAAAAAGAGATATTGTTGATGTTAGAAAACTGTCTCAAAATATATTGTTTCTTTGGAATTAGGTTTAAAAAAAAATTCAGAACAAATTGCAGAACAAATACTTATTTACTAGCTTTCTTAAAAGCGTTTGTCAAAATTGTTAGACAAAAATATATCATGCTGGATCCAACAGTCTAAGAAGGGCACACTCAACATTCCCATGTCCAAATTGTGGCAAAGCTTAAGACATATCCTCAGTATGGAGAATGGACAGAGCACACTTATGCACCACATATGTGCATGTATACATGGCTGGCCACACAGATCATAAGCAGGTACTCATAGTGACGGGTTTCAGATCTGGGCATGGGCTGATAGTCCCTGGCAGGGGCATGGACAGGATGTCCATTTCCCGGGAATCCTTAATTGGGTTCCCCTCTCCCATTGTGCTCATTCTGTAGATGGACCCTTGATGGACTGATGGACCTTGTGATGGGTCTGAGATTAGCCAGGGTATTATTTGGACTTCTCCTCCTGCCATTGTTTCTCTGAGCTCCTTTGCAAGTATGCAGATGAACTTCATCACATTATTCAACAAAAATCTGGGATCTAAATATAGAAAATCTCCCAAGAAATTCGAGATATATAGACAATTTCTTTTGTCATCAAAGAAAATTGGAAGGCTGTGTAGGCTATGAAGAATGAATACATTTTGTCTGTGGGAATGACTGCTCTAATCTATCAAACAAGATCACGAGAAGATTACATGACAAAACACAAATAGGCACACCTATGCCTCCAGCAGCACACAGGGCAACAAGCAGACTCTCCTGTCATATGGCAAAACCTCCAAATATGGCAGGTTATATCCCTGACTGGAATCAGAGCAAAAGACTAGTCCCTTAACTGACTGTTTTAGGCATCATATGTTCCTCCAGAACTATTTCTCCCTCCTCACCCTTATGATAATAATGCAGCCTCAAGCTAGCAGCATCTCACTGAACTGTACAATGTTCCTTCGCTTAGATAAACTCCCAGAAATTGAGTGAGGGCCTGCAGAAAAAAAAAAAAAGCTAAAAGCCCTGAAATTCAGCTTTCCCTAACCTTTGTTTCATCAGCTTCCCTGTCACACATGACTCTTGCATGATTTGTGACAATATAGATGTACTTTGAAGGTGGGAAAAACTCTGTTTTGGGAGATGGAAGAGGGAGGAGATGGTGTAACAACCACGTGTTTTCTAGCCCTCCTAATAGCTATGTAAATACGTTCAAGGCAGACATGATTTACAGTGAGTATTTAATTAATTATTTGTGGTAGTATTCAGTATAAAAGCATCCAAGAAAATTAGAAAGGATCAAACTCTGTAGAAAGGAAAAGAAGAAAAAGAAACTGTTGAGACCCTTAGAGCATGGGCATGTGCCAAGCAGAAGAGAGGGCTGTCAGGCTAGACTGCAAGATTCAGAAGGTCCCTGAAGACACAACTACTAGGAATCAAGAGAAAGAAACTGAGAAAGAAGCAACAGAAGACAAGCGGTTGGGAGGAAATAGGGAAAGGGATTATTTATTTGTTTCTTTCTCTAAAATTTCTGGTAGCTCCACGAATTGCAATGACTAGTTAAAACAAAACAACAATAAAAAGCATCACCCCCTTAAACCTGTCAAAATGTGCGAAGAATTGGCATGAAATGAGGATAAAATTGGCCCACATCCACAATCAGCAATTAAAGCAAGTGGCACACACCACAAAAACTAAAATGACCCTAGCAATGAAAAACAATTTTCTGCTGAAGTGTGTCTCACTGTGATGGGTTAGCTTCAAATTTTCTGGTCACTACAAAGAGGACCCTACAGTCCATGGATAACTCATGGCTACATGGCATAACTCGCACCTTCTGCAGACAGCTCAGCAGAATGTAACTGAGGAGAATTGCCTTTAGCTAAAATCAATCCTATGATGAACTGTCAGTCAGGAAAGAGATATTATAGTAGTTTGGGGGCTGTTTAGTTTAGGTTTTGTCAATAGCTGAGCAGCTGTACATTGAATGAACTGATGCAGAACCAGAAAGATGTCTAACATCTCTGCAAACAACATTACTGTAGCCAGTAGCCTGTCAGGAAAGAGACACACATCAAATGTATTTGCATCTTGAGAAATGAGACACCATCTTAGCAGTGCTTTGAGAAGTATAAAAGAAATATTAATAACATTGGCTTACAAATACATTTTCTTGTTTAGATTTCCAGTTCATAGCCAGAGCATTAATTGCTGATTTTGTAGTCGGTAAGACACAACTTTTCTACGGAAATAAGAACTTAGAGTCACTCAGAATTTCAGTGTCTTCTCTGCTTTTTAATGCATTTATTTTGAATAGTTATTTTTGTATCTCTCAGTGCTATTACACATCTGACCAGATCCCTGCTGAATCAATATCAAGCAATAATGACTGAGAAATTAGAATTTCCAAAGCCTATAAATGAAAGCTCATCAAATGTTTATGAATGTCTTGCCCAGTGGCGACATGCAAATTGGAGCTAGTAAATAGGCCAGAGGATGTGGAAAAGCCTCCTGCTGACATAAAATGACATCTGTTAGCTAGGTAAGAGCAGAAGCTATGCAATCAGAGCGCTACCAGCATGACACTTACATTCAGCTCAATCTAGCATGGTATGATGATAAGTTATACCACTCAGGGGTGCTTCTTAAAGCTTTGTGCTACCCTAAAGATGTAGTTCCATAAAAAATGTCGTAGTAGGGGTTTGCATTTATTGTCTCTGAATGATGGCAGGTCAAAATTGCACATTTTACAGGATTTCTTCTCCCTCAAACACATTGCTATCCATTTTTATATATCAAACCTTAGGATCTTAAAGTCAATCTGAGTTGTGGGGGTTTTTTTGTTTTGTTTTGTTTTTTTCTTTTAGTATGCCTACCACTTAGAGATGAAAAAGCTATGGAACCAGCTATCTAGAAGATTTTGATTCCGGTTACAGCTTTTATGATATGATTGTTTGCCACAGGTATGTATGGACAATGTATATACTGGACAATAAGTGAGAGAGTGAAAATGGCTTGAGAAATAGCATAATCAGTGATTTGAAAACAAAACAAAACAAATACCTTTCCCTGCATAGCCCTAAGTACTACTGTGGCCTTGTCTCTAAAAGGAACTGACTTCAAAATTATGTGCTTCAGGGTTAAAAAAAAGACACCAAGCAACAAATCGACCCAAAACCATATGCTGGTCTGGTCTGAAGAAAAGGATTTTGAACACTTGGTGTGCATTGTGTATATTCAACATCCCCTTTTGGCTGTAATGAAAATAGTTCAAGACATATTTTGGCTACCTGTTAACTTGTCACTTCTTGTGTGACTACTGCACTTTGCTCTTTCTCTAATGCTTAGACCAGGCATTTGGGTTGAAGGAGGTTGGAGAGCTATTGCACAAGCAGCTAAAACTAGATGAATAGAGGAAATGGTCACTTTTCGAAAAGGGCAGAGATGAGGACACGTTAGAATGCAGAAACGCACACAGCTGGGGATGTGTGAACGTACTCCTGTACGTGTTACTGACGTTCACTTACTCCTTTCTGGTGATCCTATTACTGATATTTATTAAAATTTCTTGAATCAAATAGGGTAGAATGGGTTGGCATATCACACTTCTGCTTTTCTATTTTAAGATTAGGAACTTTGATGTTTTGTGGGCAACAGCTGCTTTTGTTTGCTTTCAGGACCACGGTGGGGCTGCAAAATCCCAGACTTGATCCTGTCACTTGCAGAGGCCCCGAGGTCTTTACAATACCCACTGAGCCCTTCTAAGGCATGAGTGAAATGAGGTAGAATCAGGGAATTATTTCCTATAGAGGCAAAGCCAGCTGCTCTTTCCACCCCCTGCAGCATAGCCCAGCAAGAGCCTGGGTCCACAGAAACTCAGCACTGTACTCTGGCATTTCCCTGTCTCCAATCTTAATGCTTACAAATGCTTCACACCAGAATATTAACAAAACCTTTCATCAGCATCTGAAATCCTAAGCAGTTGCCCACTGAAGAGTTTTTAAGCGCATTACCAGCTTTTCAGAAAACACAGGGTCAGAAGCTGAGAATTTTCATTAGGGAAATGATAGCAATGCTTTTATCTTCCTTTTTTTTGTACATTGTTGGCAGCATATAAGTCTGGCCTAAAAATGGATGTCAAGACCTTCCTTGCAAATACGCTCTCATACATAAGTGGAAATATTTGCTTTGTTGTATTTAAGGAAATTCTCAATTCCTTTCTTTTCCCATGTATTTTCTAATAAAAGACATTTTGAGGTCCAAACCTTTACCCTAGCCAGACAAATCTTCTAATCCCATTAGGACATTAGGAAAATTGTTTAGAAGGTTAATGAGTCCAAGAAATGTGTATAAATTGTATTTCAAATGGCAGGTGGCCTGCTACTTTAGATGTCAGCCTATCATCTGCAGAATCCCTGGGACAAGTTATTAGAAATCAGGTGTATTCTTGTATTAAAAATAAAAATGAACTACTAACAAACATAAATAAAAAAGCCCAAGGTACTGTGCTTACTAAGTCTTCTAAGAGGTAAAAAACTGTTATAAAGCTAAGGTAATTCAAACATGACTGTAACGGAATAATCACCAGTAAAAGTTGTCATACTTTTGAAAAGATTAATATTTGCCAACAGCAATATGAAGTATATTAAGCACTTTTATGCCAGCAATAGCTATGGAAACACTAGATTCTAACCAATTCAGCATAGAAGTGCTTCTGTAAGTTTTTTTCAACTTGAGTTTAATGTGTAAAGGAACACGGGTGACTATCTACGTGCTGCAGGGATGAGAGAAATTCTGTTTTTATTTAGAAAAACTAAAGTTTAGTGGCAGATTTTGTACTGAATCATCTGTTTCTATCTGCTTAGAGATTTCAGATTTGTAATAACTGTGGATTTATTTTGAATTCATCTTTTTGTGCTTGTTCTTGTTCTGTGTTGCTGCATTATGTTTCAGATTATGAAATGTTGGGGGTTTTTTAATTGCCATTCAATACTGTTTACTAATTCGATATGTCTATAAGCAAAGTTGAACAGGAGTCTTAAAAGGCAAAGAAACCAGTATTTCACCCCATTTTACCATCTATTGGATATAACAGGTTGTTATAACTACTGAGAGAAAACAGGATTTAAGTATTCGGTATAAGAATCTGAGATATCTGACCTGATTTCAAAATGTAAATGCTCCTGTGAAGACATGGCATTAATAATTGTTATTAGAATGTTTATATTTACTTCTGATATGTCAAATTTTTAGCATTCACACTAAAAAATAGAACAAAATATTCAACGTGTTTCCCAAATTGCTATCATCTCTCTACACATCTCATTTGAGACACAAAAATTCACTATTAGAGGTGCAGATAAGTTACTGTGTTATCTAAGAGCCTGCTGGCTTTGTTTGGTCTTTTTCTTCTCCCAAAAGAACATGGTACAAGTGATTCTGCCTGAAATCAAAGTTTATTATATACAGTTTCCCTTTTCTATGTAATCCCAAAAAATTATGGTGGTTGAAACAGTGGGTGCATAGGAGTATCTGTGTCAGATATCACTTAAGGATTTCACCCAACAACTAATTACGAGATTTTTTTTTTTAATCTGCTAGGACAGAGCCTACTAAATCTGTTAGGAGATTGTAGGAAAACCAGAACATTTTCTTCAACAATGTTTAAAAGTTGCAGTATATTTGCACTTGCAGCGCAGTTCCAATTTCCTATACATTTTTTTACCATAATGTTAAACTGTTACAGATTACAATAACCAGGTTATCAAAACTGAAATATAAGAAGAACTTTCTTCTTGCTGATATTTATTTATAATCATATTGACCTAATGAAGTGTTCAGTGGAAACATCTATCCCATGTATTTCTTATTATGTAAAACACTACTGTTGAGGAAAATGGTTTACTGGGAATCTTCTTAAGTACTAAAAAAAGAAACTGACAATTTCTGAAAACATTTTAAGCTTTGTGGGTTAACTAAAATAAGTGTGGTCAGTGCTGAGCACCCTTGGTCCCCTCTGAATTCAAGGAGAAATGTCAGTTCTCATCATCAGTAAGAGTTTGTAGACTTGTTAGTTTGGTGATAGTTATGTAGTGTGGCATTCTTACTCCTAGTTTCACCACCTTCTGCATCTTTCAATGACTTTTTCATGAACTAGAAAACTGCAATTTTTTTTTTCAATTCAGAGAGTATCATCTGATAAGAAAATGATTCAGAAGACTATAAAATGGATAATATTTTAAACTGCTACAATAGTCTTGGGAGTACTCGTGAGCCAGAGCCAAGGAATCCATTGAACTAAACAAAATCATTTATCTTAGCTGGATTATATGAGTACCTCACAACAAAAAAAGGTACTGTTTGCATTGTTTAGTTTGTTACAAATACCCTGACATATGTAATTCGCAGTTGCTTATACTTTGCCATTTTAAAGCAAATTCAACTTCAGGTTAATTTTGATTTCTGGTAGTGTAAATCTGGCTTATAGACCATGGTGTTTTGGTTGATTCAGAACTGGAGTCTACCATTTCCCTGGTTATTGCCAGCCTAGTACCGTGATCTCAGCCAGTGGTGCCTGAATAGGACCAGAACCTGAGATAATCTGAAACATCCTAATTTATCCACTTGGATATTACAAAAAGAAGAGAAAATATTTTGAAAAGAGAAGGTATGTAAAAAGAGTGGTAGCAGAACAGCAGCTTCAGAAGAAATTCAGTTAAACATCATGTGACCAAACATTATGAGACTATCATCATTATGCATAAAATTAACTACTTCTGTTGCAGTTACTTCTTGCTCTTTTCACTCTAAAGAGTGCCCAGGTGGCCAAGAAAACCAATAGCATCCTGTCTTGTATAAGCAATAGTGTGACCAGCAGGATTAGGAAAGTTACTGTCCCCCTCTACTCAGCACTGGTGAGGCTCCACTTCGAATACTGTGTTCAGTTTTGGGTCCTTCACTACAAGGACACTGAAGTGCTGGAGCATGTCCCGAGAAGGGCAACAAAGCTGGTGAATGGTCTAGAGAACACGTCCTGTGAGGAGTAGCTGAGGGAACTGGGGCTGTTTAGCCTGGAGAAAAGGAGACTCAGGGAAGACCTTTTCACTCTCTGCAACTATCTGAAAGGAGATTGATGTGGGGGTCTGTCTGTTCTCCCAAGTAATAAACATTAAAGGTGAGAGGAAATGGCTTCAAGTTGCGCCAGGGGAGGTTTAGGTTGGACATTGGGAAACAATACTTCACCGGCTCTGGCACAGTCTGCCCGAGGATGTGGTGGAGTCCTTATCCCTGGAAGTATCTACTAGGATGTAGATATGGTGCTGGGGGACATGGCTTAGTGGTGACTTGACAGTGCTGTGTTAACAGTTGGACTTGATAATCTTAAAAGTCTATTCAAACCAAAAATGATTCTATGATGCTATGATTCTATGTTTCTATTACATGCAACAAAAATGAATTTATGGACAATATCTGATAGTATTTTCACACGTTAAACATAAACATTCTTTAATAGTTTGTTTAATATAAGGCAAATAATTAATATAATTTATTTTTCAATTGCTAATATTTTAATACACCAGAAAGTGGTATTGTTTAGTACATTGCTTTCTACTCATGTAATTCAATCTCTTTGATATCTTTTTTTTTATATAAAATATCCCTTAAAAGTATGAAACGATTGCTCACTGTTTAACAGAGCATGAAGATTTAATCATACTCCAGCTAACTGCAGAAAAGTACTTACAGGTTCAGGAACTTCTTGGATTTGGTATTGAGGAAATGAGTTTTCAACTTCACCTATTGTCAGAATAGTGATCAAGGACAGTCTCGCAGAAAATGAAGTATTCAAATAATTTCTAGAATTCAAAGATTAAACTCATGGTATTATAGTTCAATTTCCTGTTCTTTTCCATGGTTATATTGTGTAGTATTACTCATATATGTTACAGAGTGAACCTGATTTTCAGTTGGTCGTGTACTGTGCTAGGGAAGAAGAGGAAGATGCTATTTTTTTTCTCCTTTTATGTGTGCTTTTCTTGAGGGCTTCCTTTCTGTTATTTTTTATGTGACCTAGGAGGCTGCAGGTGAGTATTCTGGGGCTGAAAATATGGTGTGCTTTGTCTGTCTTCATATAGCAAAGTGGCAGCAATATACTACTGTAATAGGTGAGCATTGAATTCCCAGTGCCCAAGCTTTGACCTGTAAAGAGCTGGTTAACTCCCAATTTCTTCAAGACCAGCTGTGTGGAAAGGCAGCTTCTCTGTCCAAATTGATTTTGAGTTATGTAAGGATTGTTTTGACTTTTGAAAGGGAGGGGATCTGCAATCTTTCTGAATAAACCTGTAAAGCTTGTTTGACTAGGTTTTTGTTATTAGTTTTACATTTCTTGGGAGTCAGTTATGCAGAAACATAAATCTGAACACTTTCCTGCCAACACTTGCTGAATTTATTGTTTCAAGAAAACAAATAATTTAATTCCTCAGAAGTGAGAAGTAAGAGAAATAAGTTACTCAGGAACATAGCCATGATTTGAAAGGAAACTTGTAGAAGAGTACAGAAGAATATGCTTTCATTGTCTGAGAGTTCACCCTTCTGTTCTCATTCACTGTGGATGCAGAGTAGATATTCATCTTTGAAAGTTTACCCAGAGGCACTGAGAAGATTAAACAGACTTCCTCTTCACAAAAACAATGACAACAATATAAACATAGTGAAAATACTAAATCTCAAGGAACTCGATGAACAAAACCCTACTTGTAAGTGTAAGCTTTTTGTTGAAATGCCTCCCGTCACTCACACATGCATGCACGCCCATACTCTTTCCTGGAAAGACTGCCATTTAAGGACACTCATAAACCATTTATGGGAATTGCAAACTGCTGCTCAAGGCAAGATTCGCAAAGTTCAGACTGCAAACAGCAAGAGCAAGTAGGCTACAACCCAAAAATTTGATTTAGCCAACGGCCTTTTTGCTAGATCCCTCTACTTTGATGAAAACTTAACATCTGAGACATGGCTAAGCTCTCTGTCTCATTACATGAGTTCTCTCCAAGAGGTTTACTCTGAAAAAACCCAACCCCCAACTACGCAGTTTAATTTCCTTCGCTTCATTCACACACAGAACATTATCCAGCTGAGTATCTTTTGATTTTCCCACACTGGCTATATGCAAAAGACAAAACAAACAGTAAATATAAATTTTTTTCATTTGACTGATAGTGTTAGTTTAATCCTATAATGGGACTGACTCATTCTTCTATTAAAGCACTTCTGTTCAAAATTAAGTCGTGGTATAAATTTATAACTATAAACTCTCAATATGATACAATGTACTTTCACACAAAATTAACTAATGCTTTTATTATAGATTAAATACCTGTGATCATAAAGTTGGGTTTTTTAAAGTGTATTTTTTCAGATTTTTTTTCCTCTCTTGATTATTATTTATACTTAAATCAGTCCAAGTGAATGAATGCACAACAGTAGGATGTGCAAGTATATACAAAATATTATTTAAAATATAGAAGAGACACCGAATGCAGATATATTTTAAAGTGGAAATTATACAGGGCAGATTAAACATACTTCTGTTAATATGTGCTAAGGGAGGGTCACACCACCGATAGTCTTCAACAACAGAAACTGGTATTAAGGCATTAAGATCCTGCCTTGACAGCAGAAGCTGGTGAATGCTTAACTTTACACGTTGTCTGATTGTCATACTGAAGATAATTTCTGAAGTCAATGTGTATACTCAGGCTTCAGCACATTTTCAAAGGGATTTTCATGGATTAGGTGGGATGTATGCTATACTCCTATGTGATCGTACAGTACTGTTTACATGTACAAATATCTAGTAATCTTTTCAAGGCTGTATGTATTTGCAAGCTGTTTGGACAGAAATGTTGATGTTGGTGAAGTCTAAAATTATTTTCAAAAAAACAAATGGACAGAAGAAGTTACAAAGAGAGCCAAAGAAACAGAAAAAATAAAGATTGAATGAATTTTCCCCTTCCACCCACTGGCAATAAAAAAATATGTTATCAATAGGGACATGAAGACATAGACACACATCTACTAGCACAGGTCAACCACTGTGAGTATGTGGACGTCTTAACAGATGTAGAATATGAGCTTCAACAAATTTATTGCAATTCTTAGTTTTTCATAATTAGGAAAATATGAGCATGGCCAAGAAATTGGTTGAAGTAGGTCCTGAATTTTATTTATAA
>NW_010425280.1:16051-25938 GCF_000710305.1 Buceros rhinoceros silvestris
AATTATGAATTTCTATCCCAGACTTACAGACATTTACTTTCCATATTTATTACATTTTTTCTATTTTTTTGCATTTTACTCCAAGTGTTTTTTTTGTTTTGGAGCCCATACCCTTTCAATCAGGGTCAGCTAACACACTGGCAGTGCTGCAGAGACATTATAGTAGCTGTTCTATGCAAAAATCACAAGAGCTATAGATGTGTGAACAAAAAAGTAAAAATTGCTGCAGTTATTTCTCAAGAACCAGATTTTAATACATTCTTTCATATTGCAGAGCCAAAGAATAGTTTATTACTGAGCATGTGAAGTATGACAATTTGGCTAAGAGACACTGAACTGCATGTTCAAATGGATCTGTCTTGGCCTCTTATTGTGTGGCATATCCAAGCAATATGCATTTTACTATGGTTTAGTCATAAGCCTTGAGAAAAAGGAAATTATTTAGCCACTCACTTGTGGCTTCTTTCTGCTGTCTTGGTTATTGCCTCACATAGTGTGACTGTTGTGCTTGACTTTCTTCTTTCTCTGTTGTTGTTGGAGAAAATAATGTCTCAATGAAAAATCTCTGAGATCCAGAGATGTGCATTTCTGTTTATTACCTGTATGTTTTTCTAGATTTTTATACACCAATGTCAGCTGGGCAGCAGACAGAGTTGTGTAAACACAGACACACAAGATTGACCTAAAATGGCCATTAAAATGTTTATTTCTGTTTTCATCCCAATGATGGGAATTTTCAAGCAGTCTTTGAGGTGAGAGAGGGATGAATGAGGAAACGAACAATGTTTAACAGAAGAAAGCAAACTGAAGTAAAGGAACTGATGCCCATGTTAGTTATTCCATGCCCTGACAAAGAACTTTTTAGATGTAATTCAATGAGATGATTCCAGCATGTGAACCTCATCTCTAGGGAAGTGAATAAAGATTCTTTCAGTTTAATTTACAGGCTAATATATGACCTGCTTTGAATCTTGTGGTTAGTACAACCTGGGCTAAAGCCAGGGTTTTTTTTCTTATCTCCTCTTTATCATTATTTGAGCAGTATACTTTTGAGATTGAGAGAAATAACTTCTTCTCACCAAAAAGGTGACACATGGACAAGTTCTTACCACATGCAGTAACTCCAGTTAAAAATATCTTTATCACACTCAAAGTTTTTTCATAGTGAAATGTAGATTAATTTAATTAAAAAAAAAGAAAAATAAATATTTAGTTTATTTTGTAAACAAACCTTCATTTAGTAGAACATGGTTGTATTCCTCAGAGGTAAATTGCTAAAACACTCTAAACTATGTGATGCTATCTGAGAACACTGACTATCAGATGTTTAAGATTCTATGTACAACGTGCTAATTTTCAACACAGGAACAGCAATTTAGAGCAGACTTCACATTGACTACATCTGACTACCTAACCACATATTTGGGAAAATGTGAAAATATTTGTTGACTATTGACCCAGAGGGCTCTTTTTTCATCTCTCATTTTTACATCAGCACATACTAACAAATTAAAAGCAAACATTTGCTTTCCAAACGGCACATTCACTTGGCTGAATGTATTTGGAAGCTCCTTTTTTGTTAGCGGTAACTGAAAAAGTATGGGTGAAGAAATGATATATTTCGGGAAAGGCTATCTAGGACCTTTGAATCCAGTGAGATTGTAGCTCTGAAATAGTTTAGGTAACAGATTTAAGGAAAGTGCTTGTGTGTCTGTGCTATAGCAATACATCCCTAGAGTTGAGAACAATGTACTAAAAAAGGTTCTGCAGTGGTATAAGTGGTACTTCAAACTCTCTTCCACTCTGCTGACTAACTAGTTAGCTTGAGTGAAAGAAGCACAAATTAGTAGACAAAAAATATTCACATAATAATTATGGTTTCATGACACGTGACTCAAATTTATGAATTATTTCATGTACTGAAAAATAAAGAAATTAAATTCCCATCTTAAGGGTGCATTTATTTTAGAGGAAAAATGGATAAGCACACAGTCAGCTCATTACTCTGCTGCAATCCACACAACCGTGGGCAGAAAATGATCTTTCCCTGTCTCTGCCAAGAGACATCTGGGATTGTCATTCTTTAATGCGCACCAAACCCCTAAACAACTATTATAGAGATTTTTTTTTTTGCCTATGCTTTTGACTTCCTTTCAAAAAAACTAGTAAAAAGAAATAATTTCAGATAGAAGACACTTGTTCATACTGTATAATGAAAATATGAAATTATATGAAACAGCACGAAAATCCCCTCTAAAATTGAGAAGAGCCAACAATATTTTTTCTCACTTGTAGGATTTTTTTCCCATGTTTATATTAGTTGTAAACTGGTTTTCAAAACAAAATATTTACTAGCATATTTTATTTCAGTATTTCCATTTGTCTGAGAAAACTAAAACATGCAATTGGATAGGTCTAAAGTGTATTCTTTTTGCTTGGGTAGTAAGCTGAAAATTCAGTTACTTCCATAGCTCTGTCCCAATGGCATCTGTTTAATTTCTTTCAAATTAATCATTATTGTTCAAGACGCAGTATTTCCCATGCCTGATGGAATGATTTAAACTACTATGGTCCCCACTTACCATCACTTTTACATGGCTCAATCTCCTCCAGTGAAAATTTTGGATTTATGAGTTTAACAGATAATTTACATTCTAGTGTTTTCATCTAGCTGACACTCTCTTTAAAGCTCCATACAACTTTCCTAATAAAAGAAACTATCCAGGAATGTTATGGAAGTGCAAGAGCAGGTCTGGTGGAAACATTTTTTAGCTGCTTTAGCCTGGAACATATAGAATATTTAGCCTTCAGCATTTCAGTTTGAGAGGAATGTAATGATACTTCTGTCCATACATCCCATAAAAGCAGTTCTACATAGCTGGACAGAGGCTTGTTCAGTGTTACTGCAGAATAATCCCGTCTTTACTAGACCAAAACTACTTTTTGCACTACCATGACATTGTCATTAGAGATTAGTATGTCAACATATATTTTTCCTCAGTTCCATTACCATACTGAAAACTCTGATATGAAAAGTGAGAAAAAAGACCAGAAAAACACAAGACAAATCTATACCTAATCAGTCATTAATTCCAAGAAGAATAATAATTGAAAAAAAATTATTAAAGACTTAGAATACTTGGAGATGTTTTAAAGCACGTGAAGAGTATTTAATGCAAGATATAGAATGTGCAACATTAGTGTTTGAAGCTACCCTTTAGTGTACAGACAACGGGAAATGAAGAAGATTTTACCAAAAATAGATCCTTTCTGTGAGTTTCAAGTGAGAATGTTTTCTGGTTTGAACTTTGCCTTATAGACACTTTCTGCCTGAGGGTCAGGACTTACTGCATTATTTTGTCCTGTGTACTGTTCCTTAAAATATAATAATGAGCAATAGTAAGAAAAACAATACAAGCTAAGATCACAAAATGAATTGTTGGATATATTTTGTGGCATACAGCTATAAAGTGTATCTGCTGTACAAACACACTCTATAATTATCTACTGGCTTGAAGCGGATACCATCCCCTCATGGAGCAGGAGACAGAAAAAGAGCTTGGAAGAGAGAGTTGTTGCCTTTCTTCATACACTGAATATTGCAATAGTATGTTTTGTGGTAAATGTGTTCCATTCTGTTTAACTTAGCCCTGTTTCCAGAAGGAGATCCATAAGCATGAAGGGTCTTCTATGTAAACTAAAACATCAGACTTCATTAGTTCACATATAATACAACCAACCGGGAAACGTGAAGGTTACTTTCAATAATAAACCAAACCAAACCAAACCAACCTCCCTCCCCCCCAAAAAACCATCAAAAATGCTGAATATTCGATAAATGTTGTGTTGTGACGTTGCTCTCTGACTCTATAATCCAAAAACTATTCAGGAAATAATTTTTTTTTCTCAGTCAGTAAGGAAGCCATGCTGCAGTATGATAAAATAATAAACAAACCTAGCCACTTTCCTATTTTTTGTATATATTGAAATAATTCTGAAAAAATCATCTTTTTAAACATGCCCTTTTCCTAGTTATATATATTTATATATAAAAAGGAGAAAAACAACCCAAAGAAATAAATGCAGTATGTAAACATAATATGGAAAATAAACATAAATATAACATAAATACAGAAAAAAACTTTAAACACTTTGAACATGCCTGAATACTCATACGTACACTGGGACTAATGCAGGATTACAGTGATATCTCCAGAGAGGAAAAGGACAGAAAACTACAAGATCCTCTACTAGTGTATTCACATGTGTGACAGTACACTAGCTGAGAATATTTTAAAATCTTTATGGCAAACCCTTGAATCTTAGGTTAACTATACAATGATAATGTCCCCATGCTTCAGGATACTGAATTAAACTCTAAATTAAAAGGGCATCATAGCTGCACAGCTATGTATAATGATAAATAATCTGTATTACTCTTTCAATTATTTAATGACTTTGCACCTTATGCTGAAAGCTTTTTAGATTTTATTTCTGCTTGAAGATCCTCCATTCTGGTTTGTGGACTACAAATCAATACTCATGAATGCATGACAGTAATTCATAGTGCCTTTAAGTATCATATTCTCAACACTTACAACTTCATATTTTGTCTTACAGAAACTGCTGATTTTACGATTACAGGTTATTTTGTGACTGCATTTTACGAAATTCCTTTAATAGGTTCCTCAAAGAAAAGTTTCCTCCAAGAGACATTGGATGTATATATAACAACAGTTGAAATCTGAAATATTCTCCTATGTTTGTCTAAATTACTTGACAGAGACAGTATTTGAAATCTTTCATTTGACAGAGATTTTAATGAATGCTGATAACCTGCAGGTATATAGAAGTAATTTATGGTAAGAATTTAGTCAGAAGTCATTACAAGACATAGTAAATACTTATGCTAGTTCTGCATTTTCATGGTTTAACCCTGTAAGGTAACTAAGCCACACATGGTCTTTTGCTTACTCTGCCCATGGGGGATAGGGGACAAAATTAAAAAGGTAAAAGTGCAAAATCTCATGGGATGAGATTAAAACAGTTTAATAGATAAAGCAAGAGCTGTGTATGCAAGCAAAGCAAAATAAGGAATTAATTCAGTACTTCCCATTGGCAAGGAGATGTTTAGCCTTCTCCAAGAAACCAGGGCTTTCTCCTGGAGCTAAGACCACACACACTGAAGCTTTCAGTGCTCACTGACTTAATGTCTGCATAAGACAAGGTTCTGTACTGTGTAAGATTTCTTGGTTTTCATAGCAATGTGCTGCTAGTGAGGGGTCTTCACTTAACGTGTAACCTTGTTGGATGATATCCTGCCAGTTCAAAGAGATGATTTCTGCTTTATAAGTAAAAATGGTGCATGCTTTTTCTGCAAACAAAAACTTAGGAAATTAACCACTAAAATACTGGCTGCTCCTAAGCCTTAGATATTTATCTTCTAATGTTGATTTTTCTGTTCAGTTTAATCATCCATATGTCTTGTCCAATAGAGTTCAGGGAAAACTAGCTGAGGTTGTCTATTAATACAAAGTGATGTTGATTTATTTGGGAAACATCAAGAAAATTATAAAAAGGACTGTAACTTCTGCATATGCTTAGTCTGCGTGCCAGTTATTTGTGTCTTGAATTCACAATCTACAGTTGATACTGTAGCAAATATCATGGCCTTGAATGTATATTCAGCAATTTTTCCCGCCTTTTGTTCTCTTTGTGTAACGTTTTTTCAAATTTTTCTTAATATAATGTAACTATTATTCTTGTCATTACCACATGATTGCATATGTCACCTTGCAGTTATCTGTTGCTGTAGATTAAATAAACAGAATAAACAGAAAATGAAATTCTGTTAAAGGCAAAATCCTACTTACTTGCCTTTGGTCAGAATACAAACAGCTATATATATATGTATATATATACAGACTGTATATTTTCTGGGTTGCTTATAGATTTAGAGATGATGTTTGATTTTAGATTTTGCTAGATGGTGGACTAAAAATCAACAACTTTAGAAGCATAAAATTTATCTTGTGATGTGCTCCATATTTCAGCTAAATTCAGCAAGGATAGTGAAGCAGGATATTTCTTGTTTCAGAAAGCAGAGGCTGGGCAGGGTCCCATTCAAGACACACCCATAAGACTTTCATAACCTTCCTCACCCAATATTAATATCTCAAAGTATTGAGAAACAGTTAAAAATAATGCTTTCGACTATTTTCAGAGAAGATCACTTTGGGTGGAAAATATGCAGTCATCTCCGATAATTGTAGGTAAAAATATTTTTTCTGAATTTGGGCCTTATATTTTTTTTTTATAGTGATTGCAGTTACAAAGGCTTTGTGTTTTTATCTTACATGGTTATATTCCAAATTAATATTGATTAGAATCTGGAATAAGCCTTTATTTTTTTATCTCAGAAATAAATTATGATCATCTTCTAGCACAAGCACTTTTACATTGCCTTAATAGCAGAAACTATTTAACAGTAAAATATTTCTCTATATTCCTCTCTCTATATATAAGTAATGGTGAAGATGACTTACAATTTATGGAGAATTCAATCTCATGTTTAACTGTTTGTGATGAATTGCTTTCTTTATGGTTACCTACACTGTACAATGTTAAACATCCTAGTAAATGTGAGCAAGACTCAGAGTTAGAGGGGCATAATACCAGGCAACTTCTGTCATTCCTAAATTTTTATAGTGAGATGGCTGGGCAAAACTAACTAACATGTAAAAGAAGTAAAAGATGCTGTAATGAATCGTACCACAGATATGCATATTGAAGTGGTTGTTGCCTAGATAAGTGCAGGAGTGTATGGATTCATAGGCACAAACAGACACATCTGATTATTGCAGTCTTATATTGACATCCCTTATGGACATGTGGCTCATCAGTCCTTACTTGATTTTCTTGAGAGAGAAGAAAGGATAAAAGCACTAGAAAGTGGATGGAAGAACATAGCTATATCGGCAATAGCTTCTCTTTAGTCCCCTGGATTTTCTTCACCTTTTATCTTTCATGTAGTTTGATTTTGATTTCCAGTGTAACTAATCTCAGAAAAAGCAGTCCTGGATTGTGTACCTTAACACTTCACTATGAATCAGCTGCAGACCCTGCAAAATATCCATTCCTTCTGTCAAACACATGAAGAGCTTGTTTGTACAGAGACAGCAATTTGCTATGGAATTCAGACACATATCCACAGACACACCCTTTCACTCTTTATCCTACTTTTTTCTGGTGTGTGGTTTTGGATTTGCCTTTTTTTTTTTTTCCCCGAATGTGCTGTAAGATTTTTTTGAACTAACAGTTGCACAAAATATGTAGGATCCTTCTCTTCGTACAAATCTGCTTTCCATCAGAAAATATCTGCACCAGGAATAAAAAGTATTTCCAACTAGTAATCATCAGAAAACAAAGTTTATTTACACTGATTTTCTGTTACCTCATGGGAGCTATAGAGAAAGTAATGATCAAAACAGAAAACAGCTTGGAAAATTTTTATCTCTCATAATCAAAGAATATATTTTTTTTCCTGCTCTTTTATAGACATGTTCGTTGATCACACTGATTCTTCCTTTATCTGCAATGAATTGATGACAACAGCATCCATTGCTGGACGATTTAGATACATTCCAAAACTGGGTCATTTTTTCATAATGTCCTGTGAAAAAAAAAAGTATTTTGTGACTTATGTAATGAAAACCTATCTCATAAAGCTTATCAACAAAAGTACAAAGGTAAAGTTTCTCCCAATCATGTGACTTTTCAGTGCATGGAATAACAATTTTGGGGGTGGGTGGGTGTGGGCATTTGGTTTGTAGATATTGTAAAACAAATGGATCTATAGCAGTTGCAGCAAAATTTCAGCAAAACAATGCATCCATTTGAATTACCTATCAGTGATGCTGAAGGCTTTTAACTCATCGGATAAACCTCTGACATGTAAGTTATCTTCTTTCAATGGCACAGCACCAGGATCGGAGATTATAACAGTAGATTTAACAGCTGTTTCCTGATAGAAAGGAAGAAGATGAGACCTCCTTTCGGAAGGTCTCATGTTTACCTCTGTCTAACTCACCTTCTAAGCTGTTACTAGTTCAGTCTTCCCTCCTCCCTTTTGTGGCATTTGCTCCAAACCTATTCTCCTCATAAATTTATGCCCATGATTGTCCTAATCCGAGGTCTGTTGCCCAGCAAATCCTACTTTCTGTTATCCCCTTCTCTTGCCAGATCTCCACCATTTTTTATTAAATGCCACTCCTCCCACTCAGTTGATCACTTTCTCCCATCCCATTGTCAATAGACCCCAGTCACGTTATCATTGTAAACTGAGATCATTATCCTGTGGAACTTTGAAGGTAGTAAAACCATCTCTAAAATATTAATCCACTTACTCCTTTTTCAGTTACTCCTTTTTTTGTTTGTTTTGTTTTGTTCATGGTCTTTTTAATGTTTTTTTTTCCTTTTCTTTGTTATTTTCTTGCAGATAGCCTCATATTTAATTTAATAGAACTAGGTTATTTTCACTGACACCGTAATATACTGAAATTCCCATTTCCACAATAGCTTCTATGCAAAATAAATAACTTGCTCTACGGTGGTACGTGCAATAGAGTTTTCAGGCTGGATTTTTGGCCCTTGTTGTGAACTTGTCAAGAAAATTAAAATAACTTTAAGGTTTTCAAAGAATTTGTAAGGAAGCTTCAAAGATGATATTGTGGAAAAAAAGTTTTGTTTTCCAGGGTCTGAAAGACCTGTACTTATTTTCATACAACTGTAATTATCTATTGAGTTTGCAGATCCATACATTTTAAAATGGATTTGAATTGTGAGAACTTATAAAATAAAAATTAATCTTTTCATAGCTTTCACAATACTTAAGAGAAATAAAGTCTTTAAACACTGCAAAAAGAGTCTTTTATCTAATGTAAATGGAGGCCAATAGTAGTTTTGTTTTGAAATACATTATTTGAAACAATTGGCCAGAATTGCCATGAAAACAATTACTGACTTAAAAGAACTAAGACTTTGATGTGATATAATTGGTTTTATGCTTTGCTATGTCAAATATTTCAATCGTTTTTTAAATCAGAGTTATTAATCAAATCAGAAAATACAACTTCATACTAAAATGAACATCTCTCTCCCTCCCCCCCTCTCTTTCAGTATTAAGACTCCTAATTCATTATTACTTACATCATTCCCTCAAAATTAGCTAAGACTGTCTCCATCACCACATATAAGATATAGTTTAGGCAAACTAAATTAGTTTTCAGATGTAAGTGGTTTTCAGGTACTTATGGTTACACCCCAACCATGGTTTTCAGGAAATGTGGCTAAGAGTGATAGTTTATTATCAGAATAGTTACAACAGAAGTGTAAAATTCTAGAGAACACACCAGATCCTGAGGGTCTCTTTGTTCACGAGAAAATGTATCCTGTGAAGCATTTGTATTTTCTGTCATAGCTGTTGGGTAACTCTGCATAAAAAAACCACTTGCAGACCAAAATTCTCACAGCAAATTTCTAACTTTTGCACTATGGTACAAAAAGACTGACAAAAATACGGAGATATCAGCCAAAAAAAAAAAAAAAAATCAGCAGTTCAAGACATAGTAGAAGAGAAGATTATGATCTTATTCCAAACACTCGTATCCATGCTGCTAACACAGTACTTGATCTTTTATCTGTATTTTAACTAGTTTTTATAAAGTTAAAAACAATCCTTCTGGGCAGATCAAAGGCCTATTTCTCCTACCTCCATAGGTGATCAAGAGTGGCAGAAGATATGAAGCTGTGCACAACTGGCTGCTGTCTGGGAACATCACATTCACTATAACCACCTTCACTCCCTGCAGCCAAACTTGTGCAAACAT
>NW_010425280.1:26041-30322 GCF_000710305.1 Buceros rhinoceros silvestris
CCTGCTGCAGCTGTCTCAAGACACTGGTGCACAAGTTCACCCTATTAAAACCACAACATTGCTGTCTCCTCTTACAACTTTATCACCAAAAGCGACATATAATGGATTAAAAAGTTTGATGTTTTCCCCACCAAAGCAAATGCCAGATTTAAAGAGCTAGTTCCTCAGCGTAGAGAAGGAGTCCTTTCACGTGTGTGAAATATGGTTCCTTTTTCACCTAGATGCACCAACATCATTGCTCAGGTCAAAAAATCTGACATACCTAAGTAGAGAGCACCTCCACAACTCCTAACGGTGGCATTTCTTGGTAGGAGAAAGACTTTGATGCAAATGTGCACACAGTGATACAAGTTGCAAAAATTAGCATAGAACACAATATTTTCTGTTGAATGGGACCTAAAATGATCATCAATTCCAACTTCAAGAGTTGGAGTTCCATTGGAGTTCTAACCTCCTCTTTTTCTCCTTTCCTTTTTTAATTTTTTTGGGGTTTTTGGGGGGGTTTTTGTTTTTTTTTTTTTGTCCCAGACAAATCCTCAGAATAAACAGGATGTTCTTATCAGTCTGTTCTCAGCCCTCGACAGGCATCTCTCTATAGAATCTATGGTAGGAATCTTGGCAAAGGGATCTTGGTAATTTGGAGTCTATGTTCCTCCCTTTCTCTTGTCTGCTCCAAGGTCAAATTAAAACTTTGAACTGTGTGTTAAATGTAATGCAGTGATTTCATCTTAGTATTTTGGCTGTGTGAGTGGGAGAAAATGGTCTCTCTAAAAATGTGTCAGAAAAATCTCTGTAAAAAGCAGTCTCTCTGTTCCCATTGTTAAATTGTTAAACCCATTTCAAATTGTAAGGCAACAACTAAAATACCGCTTTTTGTCATTTTAATTGTAAGGTGATAGATATACACTGAAAAAGACATAACTGTGGTGAATGGATGTTGCTGTGACATCTGAACACCTCTAAGAAGGAAATCTAGCTACTGTGGAGGGATGCAAAACATCAGATCAGCATTTTCAAATGTTTAAAAAAGGACTTTGTAACTGATTCACCTATTCTTAACATAGAGACATGGGACTTTTTAAAAGAAGCTGAATCTCTGCCAGTCTTTACAGTCCCTTGAAAATCAGAATCTAACTGATTGAGGATACTCTTTGATATAAAAAACTACATCACTGAAAATTTGATATTGATCTTTTTAGTTTTTACATTTTTGAGGTCAGAAGCAAGTGATCCTGGGAATAGCAGTAGATTTATTTTAGAGGTGAGGTGACATCCATTTTATTCTGGCATATCAACAAACATTTTCAGCCTGCTCAGATGCTTCTTTAATCCACTGCATGTTTGATCAGGAAACATGTTCATAATGACCTTTTCTCCTTAGATTTATTGTTGATTTTAGATGTTTCTCAGTAATGAAAGATGTGCTGTTTTTTAGATCAGATGAAACCAGATCAAAATCTGCATAGTTGCAACAACATAGCAAAAAAAAAATTCAGTATGTCTAGGCTGGAATAAGTCATATCAGTATCTAACCTGCGCTTGGATAAGTGTTGCACATTATACAGTGAAAACAATGGAATATTTTATTTTCTAGTTCAATGCAGTCTTACATCTGCAATAACTCCTTGGCTTCAAGAGTAAGACAATGAGAGACAGTGAATAATTATTATCTGAGTGAAACTGGTATTCAAAGGGGTTTTTTTCAAGTTGTTGGGGTTTTGGTTTTGTTTTGTTTTGTTTGATCGTTTGTTTGGTTTCTGTAGGAGTATTGAAGCAAGAATGACAAACAAGTGAAAGTACTTCTTTTTTTCCCCTTGGGGATTGTTTTAATGTTTAAATTGGAGAGAAGACATTTATTTTGTGGAAAAAAAAAAAACCACTCAAAATGATGAGAAGGTAAAAGAGAGACTACCGGGAGGTGTAATGAAAGAAAAAAAGACAGAAAAGCCAAACAGTGTGGAAAGTGCCAAACCACTCTGTGAAATGCACTTTAATGGCTTGGTTCTTCACCCACTAAATTCAATGAAATTTCACAGCTATCCTCAGTTTAGAAGACTTTTATAATGGTAGCTTAGGGAATAGTGGAGTTCTGGCTTTTAAAGGTGCTGGGCTCTGGGGATTCTTTGTTATCATATACTCCTTTTGTGACTCTAAGTAGACAGAGGCACCTTGGAATTGCCCAAAGGCATGTCATTCTTCACTTGTTTCTTGATTTAAACACTCAGTAGAGTGTAATAGCTGAGCAGATGATGGAACAGTACAAAATTTGGCAGAAGTCATAGAAATTGCTGTACAGATGTTCAACTATAGAATATGAGAAGCATAAGAGTATCAAAAAGCTTAGTTCACTGTGCTGTATGGAGCCCAAAGGACCTCAAGAACTGGTACAATACTTCTGTCATCCAGAAGAAGGCTAGTATAAGTTTAATCTCCTACTTTTGTGTTCAGTTGACGACACTGTCATTTCTCTTCCTAATAACAGGAAGAACCTAAAACCAAAACTGGACTAACAAGTATCGTTATGATGGGAATACTGCTTAGATTTCATGTTCTTCATCTTGACAGTATTGACCCTAGAAAAAGAGAGGTAAAATACTTTAGCTAAAAAGGAAAAAGAAAAAAAGAAAAAGAAAGGTTGCAATACTGTTCGTACAAGATTTTTAATAAGAAAATGTATCTTGGCTGAGTATCTCTGATGGCTTGAAGGTTACCAGTTCCAGAAAAAGCTGTCATATGTTAGATTTTTTTCTATCAACCACTGGCTTCTTAGAGGAACTTACTTCCTAAAATACGGTTCCTCGTAGACAATCTTTACACTGCTGTGAGCTGACTAATCCCAGCTGATGGATTGATAGGAAATTGTAACTCGGAATGTAGTCAACATTACTTTTCATTCCAGGCAAGTCACAGTGCCTGTACGATTAAAATACAATCTTGGATGTTCCTTTGAATTTCAGACATCATATGTTTTTATACTGAGATTATAATTTATAATCTGAGAAGGAATGTTTTTTGGATTCCTTATATACCTAGATTTAATGAATCAAATATAGTATAAATTAAATTATTCATGGTAGAGAGTGCTAACTCATCAGTGATTCAGCTGTTATTCCCTGATCCAAATCTCAAAGGTATGGGCCTGTAAAGAAACACATATACAAAACCAAACATAAAATAAAATTCAAATACATCCCCTAAGGAATATATATTGGTACTGCCTGTCACGCATATGACTAAATTAGATATAGAAACAGATATCTTCACAGACAGAAGGATTTTGAGAAGTCAAAAAACCCCCAAATCCAAAAAATCAAAACCCAAACCAAACAGGGCAGTGAAGATCTTAATGCTCTATCAGTGTCCCAAGGTGGGTTCTTTCAGTCTTTGATGTTGGTATATCACATTTGATAAAGTATCTTCTCCGTTAATCATGGCTAAACTTAAAAATCTCAGAGACGTGCTGACAGAAGCATCATGAAGCTCAGAAAAGAGGAGTAAAGTCTTGCACATGAGATGCAGTATTCCCGTGTAGGCTGGTCATCAGACGGATGAAAGGCAGCTTGACAGTGCAGGACAAATAGTCCTTGTCCACAGAAAACTGAACCTGAATAAAGGGTGCACCCTTGCAGCAATGGAGGCTGATTGTATGCTGTGACTTAGAAAGATCAGTAGATCAAACAAAATAATTATTCCCATCTTTGCAACTTTTGTGAAATCAAATCAGATTGTACTGTAGATGTTAAGGAATTGCAGTGGAAGGCAATAAAGATCTGTGTGAGTAAAACACAAGTACAGTCCTACATCATTATCATAAATCTGGGCTACAGGTTATAATTCTGTGATTTGCTCAGAGACAACATAGTAACAGTTAATTTTTTTTCCTAAGTTAATTGTTATTCTTAAGAAAAATAAAGTTATCTACTGTGGAATACTTACCTTAAATATAATTTCATACATATTTCGTTTCATGTTAAAGACCATCAGATTTGCTTTCCAGGAAACTTTAGGTGATATAAAGACTTCAGAAACTTCCATTAAATATATTTTTTTCCATTTTATTTCTCTCTTTGAGAAAAGATTAGGTCTTCATATCTTAATTTCATATTATTTTTTTAACAGTAGAAATGTTTAAGTAAAAGTTTAAGTAAAATTATGTTGAAATCTTCTTCTTTGAATGAGAATTTTTGGAAATGAGTTCCAATTAATGCAGAGGTTTTCTGAAGGAATGTGCAACTAATTTCAAAAAATTCTACATGAAAAAAACAGTGATGTTTACTCTTT